>NC_042959.1:5000-17500 GCF_901001165.1 Salmo trutta
CCCAAATCCTTAGGGCATAATGCCAAAGCCAGACAGCCATGCCCTGGTACTTTCATAGGCTTCCAGGGCTATACACACTTGTCAATATGCCTGAAAATAGGCACTCTGATACGGATTCAGAGATTAGTGTACTGCCCTTGAAGGCATTTGGTTCAGTAACCACCAATCGGGCGCCGAAGTGATACGGACCAAAGTGCCCACGGTTCTGAGGGGCTTGTAACCCTCAAAAGAGTCCATAAAGCTCTCCCTATTCGGCCTGGAGTAGTAACTCCCAATCGGTCGCCGAAGTGATACGGACCAAAGTGCCCACGGTTCTGAGGGGCTTGTAACCCTCAAAAGAGTCCATAAAGCTCTCCCTATTCGGCCTGGAGTAGTAACTCCCAATCGGTCGCCAAAGGGATATGGACCAAAGGAACCATGGTTCTGAGGGGCAAGCAACCCTCAAAAATGTCCATAAAGCACTCCCTATTCGGCCTGAGTAGTAGCCATCAATCGGTCGCCGAAGGGATATGGACCGAACTACCATGGTTCCGAGGGACAAGCAACCCTCAGAAGTGTCCGTTTCGCATTTATTATATCGGACTAGTAGTTTGCCACTATCCCTGAGCTTCTAGGCCATGGAAGTCATGTTGTCAAAAACCAGGTTTCTGATTTCGCGCCGGTACCTGTCTGTCCCACCCGGGCATGACTGTGTAATGACTGTACTACGGGATTTACCGATCTTCACTGTGTCACTCACACTGTATATTTTTTCTCCTGTACTCCCGTATGAAAAAAATGACCAAAAAAAAACTTTAAACTTGAATAAATCGATAAGTACAACTCCAATCCGGACGGGGTTTTTTGGGCACGAAAGGACAAATATAAACGACCATTTTCATATAAATTAAACCGTTTTTCTATTATAATTTATAATAGAAAATCGAGTTTTAAGTTTACGAAAAAAAGTTCCCGGAACCGAATTTTTTTAGAAACTAGGGCTAATTGTTACCCATCACGAGAGAGGGTGTGAGCCAAAATTTGGGAACTCTAGCCCCTCAGGAAGTATTTTTAATCATTATTTGAAAATGTCCGATTTTGGTCAAAAAAGTGACAGAGTGCCCACTTTTCATTTCGCTCAGGAGACTAAGTCCAAACGTGCACCTGGTTTTATTTTGGGTTACCAGGTCCATTTTTTAAAAACGGTTTTAAATACTTATAGAGGGTATAGGGACCTACATACCCACCCTTAGAGCACCATCCTGCAGCCTCAACTCAATGAGGTACAGCAAGAGGGAATTATATAGCTTTTAAAAAAATCTCAGAAAAATGGCTAAGTCCAAACTTCTCAGAAATTGCACTATGTTTTGGTGGGGACGCGTCCGTCGCTTTTGGGTTACCAGGTCTAAATTTTAAAAAAGGTTTTAAATACTTTTAAAGGCCATCACCACCCCCAGGACACCTGTTTCAGCACCCCACTGCTGTCCCATGTCAGTGGGATAAAGAATGACTGTTTTATGGACGTTTTCAGGTTTGGTGGGGACGTGTCCGTATGCACCTGGTATTATTTTGGGTTACCAGGGGTGAATTTTTAAAACGGTTTTAAATACTTTTAAAGGGTATAGGGACCTACATACCCACCCTGAGAGCACCCTACTACGGGCCCAAGTCAATGGGGGCCGGCCTGGCTGATTTATGGAAGTTTCAAAAAAGTCTCAGAAAAATGACTATGTTCAAACTGCTCAGGAAATCGGCTATGTTTTTCTTCTCAGAAATTGCACTATGTTTTATTTTTGGGTTACCAGGTCCATTTTTTAAAAACGGTTTTAAATACTTATAGAGGGTATAGGGACCTACATACCCACCCTTAGAGCACCATCCTGCGGCCTCAACTCAATGAGGTACAGCAAGAGGGAATTATATAGCTTTTAAAAAAATCTCAGAAAAATGGCTAAGTCCAAACTTCTCAGAAATTGCACTATGTTTTGGTGGGGACGCGTCCGTCGCTTTTGGGTTACCAGGTCTAAATTTTAAAAAAGGTTTTAAATACTTTTAAAGGGTATAGGGACCTACATACCCACCCTGAGAGCACCCTACTACGGGCCCAAGTCAATGGGGGCCGGCCTGGCTGATTTATGGAAGTTTCAAAAAAGTCTCAGAAAAATGACTATGTTCAAACTGCTCAGGAAATCGGCTATGTTTTTCTTCTCAGAAATTGCACTATGTTTTACTTTTGGGTTACCAGGGGTGAAATTTTTCAAACGGTTTTAAATACTTTTAAAGGCCATCACCACCCCCAGGACCCCTGTTTCAGCACCCCACTGCTGTCCCATGTCAGTGGGATAAAGAATGAGTGTTTTATGGATGTTTGAAGGTTTGGTGGGGACGTGTCCGTAGCATATATGCACCTGGTTTTATTTTGGGTTACCAGGGGTGAAATTTGAAAAACGGTTTTAAATACTTATAAAGGGTATAGGGACCTTCATACCCACCCTTAGAGCACCATCCTGCGGCCTCAACTCAATGAGGTACAGCAAGAGGGAATTATATAGCTTTTCAAAAAAGTCTCAGAAAAATGACTATGTTTTTCTTCTCAGAAATTGCACTATGTTTTGGTGGGGACGTGTCCGTAGCTTTTGGGTTACCAGGTCTAAATTTTAAAAAAAGGTTTTAAATACTTTTAAAGGCCATCACCACCCCCAGGACCCCTGTTTCAGCACCCCACTGCTGTCCCATGTCAGTGGGATAAAGAATGAGTGTTTTATGGATGTTTGAAGGTTTGGTGGGGACGTGTCCGTAGCATATATGCACCTGGTTTTATTTTGGGTTACCAGGGGTGAAATTTTAAAACGGTTTTAAATACATATAGCGTGTAATACAATGTCCACGCCCGTTATTTGATAGCAAAAGTACATTTAAAAAGTCACTTGAGGGCGCCATAGGACAATTTATGGAGCTTTCAAAATCGACTCAGAGACAGGACTCTGGTCACAATATTGGCTATGTTTTTCTTCTCACAAAATCGGCTATGTTTTATTTTTGGGTTACCAGGACCATTTTTTTATTACGGTTTTAAATACTTTTAAAGGACATAACCACCTCCTTCACCACTTTGGGTGCACCCCACGTTGATCCCAAGTCAGTGGGATGAAGACTGAGTGTTTTATGGATGTTTTAAGGTACGGTGGGGACGTGTCCGTAGGATGTGCACCTGGTTTTATTTTAGGTTACCAGGTCTAAATTTTTAAAAAGGTTTTAAATACTTATAAAGGGTATAGGGACCTTCATACCCACCCTTAGAGCACCATCCTGCGGCCTCAACTCAATGAGGTACAGCAAGAGGGAATTATATAGCTTTTTAAAAAAGTCTCAGAAAAATGACTAAGTCCAAACTGGTCAGAAATTTGGCTATGTTTCACTTCTCAGAAATTGCACTATGTTTTATTTTAGGGTTACCAGGACCATTTTTTTAAAAAACGGTTTTAAATACTTTTAAAGGGTATACACATATCTCTTCCTACTATGTCATCAACATACTGAAGCCCCATGTCACTGGGATAAAGCATTAGTGATTTATAGGTGTTTTTATGTGCTTTTGGGTTACCAGGCCAAATCATGTGCTGGTATTATTTTGAGGTCAAAAGTCTTCAGAATTGTTTTAAACACTTTTAAATGGTCCACACATAACCTTTCTATCTATGTGAGATACATTCTGGAGCCCCATGTCACTGGGATAGATCATTTCTCATTTATGACTGTTTTCATGTGTTTGTGGGTTACCAGGCCAAATCATGTGCTGGTATTATTTTGAGTTCAAAAGTCTTCAGAATGGTTTTAAATACTTTTAAATGGTACACACATAACCTTTCTATCTATGTGAGATACATACTGGAGCCCCATGTCACTGGGATAAAGCATTAGTGATTTATAGGTGTTTTTATGTGTTTTTGGGTAACCAGGCCAAATCATGTGTTGGTATTATTTTGAGTTCAAAAGTCTTCAGAATGGTTTTAAATACTTTTAAATGGTACACACATAACCTTTCTATCTATGTGAGATACATACTGGAGCCCCATGTCACTGGGATAGATCATTTCTCATTTATGACTGTTTTCATGTGTTTTTGGGTTACCAGGCCAAATCATGTGCTGGTATTATTTTGAGTTCAAAAGTCTTCAGAATGGTTTTAAATACTTTTAAATGGTACACACATAACCTTTCTATCTATGTGAGATACATACTGGAGCCCCATGTCACTGGGATAGATCATTTCTCATTTATGAGTGTTTTCATGTGTGTATGGGCATTGGCCACACATCTTGTGGGCCTGGTATTATTTTGGGTTACCAGGCCAAAAAAAAGGGGGACAGAGCAGCCAACCTCCACAGAGGCTGACTGCTCTGCCCCCCTTAAGGACAGTGGAACTACGGACCTCCAGGCCTCTAGGCCTTCACTCACTCTCCGGGGAACACCCATCTCTCCGGGGAACACCCATCTCTCCGGGGAACACCCATCTCTCCGGGGAACACCCATCTCTCCGGGCATGAGAATAGAGCTTACTCCCTCGAACTACTATGCCCGGATAGGGAGCACCCTATAGGCGGCCCCATACCCCCCTCTCACACACCCCCCACCCGGGATGTTCCACAAGAGGGCGCAACTGGACATTTTAAACAGCAATGTAAGTTAGTGACAGAGCTTTCTTGAAAAATGACTAAGTCCAAAAATTCTCAGAAATTGCACTATGTCCAACTGTGGGCCTGGTATTATTTTGGGTTACCAGGTAGTGATGGCCTTCACCCACTCTCCGGGGAACACCCATCTCTCCGGGCATGAGAGTAGAGCTTACTCCCTGGAGCCTTGGACCTCCAGGCACATTAGCCTTCACTCACTGACCGGGTCAACACCCCTCTCTCTGGGCATGACCTCCAGCCGGGGATACCCGCCACAACCTCGCACACCATGCGAACCAGGGCACCCACACTTAAGCACCCTTCCTCGGACACTAAAGCATATAGCCCCGCTGTTACGAACCGCGTGCACCTGGTGACCCAAAACGGCCTTCGTGCACCTGGTGATCCAAAACGGCCTTCGTGCACCTGGTCACCCTGCAGCTTACCACTCAGAGACTAAGTCCACACCAGGATTACCAGGTGCTGGTGGTACTTTGCACCCGGGTACCCACCTTTTTTAGTCTGCTTGCCCACTCTCTCTCTGGGCCTCTGGACTCTGCCTCCTGGCCCTTCTCTGTGCGCCTGGTAACCAGTTAGAAATAAGGGGGGGGGTGGAGGAAGACGCCTTCCGTCCCAAAAAAGATTGGTTAGAAGGCTACATACGAAAGTCACCTGCTAGGCTCCGGTTATGGCAACCCGCCGGAGATCCCTTACCCTTGTTACTGGGTCCGACGAGCACCTTTCTGGGGAGATCAGCATGAATCGAGCCCAGCTTCATTTCACACCCTTGCTCGACCTACCCAGCCCTGCCATGCCCTTAGAACCAATCTTTACCCTGAAGTTACGGATCTGACTGATCAACTTTCCTTAACATGCATTGTTCTAACATGCCAGAGGATGTTGCCCTTGGAGACCTGCTGCGGATATGGGTACGGCCCGACGTGAGATTTACACCCTCTCTTACGGATTTTCAAGGGCCAGCAAGAGCTCACCGGACGCCGCCGGAACTGCGACTCTTTCCAGGGCTTGGGTCCCTCTCTCGGGTTTCCCGCCCAGCTTCCATGCTCACCGTGGTGATCTGACAACCGATTTGCACGTCAGGACCGCCCAGGCATAGTTCATCATCTTTCGGGTCCTATCGCACGCGCTCACGCTCCACCTCCCCGACAGAGCGGGCGAGACGGGCCGGTGGTGCGCCCGACCCCATAGGGCCGGGATCCCACCTCAGCCGGCGCGCGCCGGCCCTCACTTTCATTGCGCCACGGGGTGTGTTCGGAGAAAACCCTCTGACTTGCGCGTGCGTTAGTCTCATCGGTCCGTGTTTCAATACGGGTCGGGAGTTGGGAGGTTTCCCTCCTTTCCTCCGCCCGCCCTTCGCCAGAGCGAGAGGTCATAGTTCAAAGACAGGTTGGTTTAACTTTATGGGGGCCTCCGGGTGCTCCTCTGCCGCCGTCGCCGAAGCGCCGGTGGGGCCGGGGAGACATTAAACCCCCGCCTGCGCCGGGGCGCAGAGCGGTTGACTGGGTTCCCAGTGCCGCGCGAGGATACTGGGTGATACTCAAGCCGCTTAAAAATGTGAGACCATTTCGGGAAGTCCCGGTTCACTGGACACCCCCAGTCCCCCTCGGTAGCGGCCTACACACCCACCCATCGGTGCGTCATCTAGCCGTGCCTAACGGGGAAAGGGGATGGAGCCAGTCGGGCGCATCCCAGGCAAAAAGGAACTGCGGGAAACCGGGCTAGGACCAGTTCACCCGCTCCAAGGGAAGGGAGAGGCGGGAGGCGTGAGCCCCCTACCCTACCCGACCCACAGCAGAGTTTGGTTTGTGTCGGTACGGGGTAATTTGCACCCCTAATGCCTTCCTTGGATGTGGTAGCTATTTTTCTCAGGATCCCTCTCCGGAATCGAACCATAACTGATTTAATGAGCCATTCGCAGTTTCACTTTACCGGCCGTGTGTACTTCGACTTGCATGGCTTAATCTTTGAGACAAGCATATGCTACTGGCAGGATCAACCAGGTAGCCACTCACAACATAGAGGTTGTACCCGGGCACACTAAGCAGAGAACAGCCAGGGAACACTCCTATCCCGTGACGGGAGGAGGCCCTAGGTCAATCCACCGTGCGCCCAGCGGGAGGCCCTGAACTGCCCATGGCCGGAGCCACAGGTGCCGGGGCACCGCTTAATCAGGTATCTTGTCTTAGCTGGAGGGTTTATTCGGAACGCCATCAACGGGGATAAAAGACAGGGTTTGAGAAATACATGTGTTTCTGGCGCCGGTACGGCATGGGTGAACGTCATCCGCAGGCATCGCTACCTGGGTACTCCACTCCCCGAACCGGAACACCAGTGTAGAACCACTGAGACAGACGGGTCGGCTAGATCTCGCACGAACGGAGCGCGGCTGAAGCTTGTCATCAAGGCGGGGATAACCGTCTCCGACAGGGGCTCCCCCGATAGAGGCAATTCCACATGGGGCGGGAGGAACCGTCCGTCTGAACACCGACCAATGGCCGGCCGACAGGGGCCCTCCCAGGTGGAAATAGATTGCAAATCGGTCAGAAGATGTAAAACAGGCTCGACAACAGAGGACAACCATGGATACGCAACGTGTGGCAAGCTGGGACAAGAACTATGGTCATGGAGGACCCAAACCCACAAGGTGATAGCTGGGATAGAGCACCTGCCCAGGACAGAGCTCAATATCCTCCCACCACCAAGCTGGGAAAATTGGATCAATACTTAGGACCAATCGGGCGCCGGAGGGATAAGGTCCAAAGTACCCACGGTTCTGAGGGGCAAGCAACCCTCAAAAGAGTCCATAAAGCTCTCCCTATTCGGCCTGAGTAGTAACTCACAATCGGTCGCCGAAGGGATATGGACCAAAGGAACCATGGTTCTGAGGGGCAAGCAACCCTCAAAAGTGTCCGTAAAGCTCTACCTATTCGGCCTGAGTAGTAGCCATCAATCGGTCGCCGAAGGTATATAGACCAAACTACCATGGTTCCGAGGGACAAGCAACCCTCAGAAGTGTCCGTTTCGCATTTATTATATCGGACTAGTAGTTTGCCACTATCCCTGAGCTTCTAGGCCATGGAAGTCATGTTGTCAAAACCCAGGTTTCTGATTTCGCGCCGGTACCTGTCTGTCCCACCCGGGCATGACTGTGTAATGACTGTACTACGGGATTTACCGATCTTCACTGTGTCACTCACACTGTATATTTTTTCTCCTGTACTCCCGTATGAAAAAAATGACCAAAAAAAAACTTTAAACTTGAATAAATCGATAAGTACAACTCCAATCCGGACGGGGTTTTTTGGGCACGAAAGGACAAATATAAACGACCATTTTCATATAAATTAAACCGTTTTTCTATTATAATTTATAATAGAAAATCGAGTTTTAAGTTTACGAAAAAAAGTTCCCGGAACCGAATTTTTTAGAAACTAGGGCTAATTGTTACCCATCACGAGAGAGGGTGTGAGCCAAATTTTGGGAACTCTAGCCCCTCAGGAAGTATTTTTAATCATTATTTGAAAATGTCCGATTTTGGTCAAAAAAGTGACAGAGTGCCCACTTTTCATTTCGCTCAGGAGACTAAGTCCAAACGTGCACCTGGTTTTATTTTGGGTTACCAGGTCCATTTTTTAAAAACGGTTTTAAATACTTATAGAGGGTATAGGGACCTACATACCCACCCTTAGAGCACCATCCTAAGGGCCCAACTCAATGAGATACAGCAAGAGGGAATTATATAGCTTTTAAAAAAAGTCTCAGAAAACGACTATGTTTTTCTTCTCAGGAAATCGGCTATGTTTTTCTTCTCAGAAATTGCACTATGTTTTTGGGTTACCAGGACCATTTTTTAAAAACGGTTTTAAATACTTATAGAGGGTATAGGGACCTCCATACCCACCCTGAGAGCACCCTACTACGGGCCCAAGTCAATGGGGGCCGGCATGGCTGATTTATGGAAGTTTTAAAAAATCTTCTGAAATTTGGCTAAGTCCAAAACTGCTCAGGAAATCGGCTATGTTTTTCTTCTCAGAAATTGCACTATGTTTTATTTTTGGGTTACCAGGGGTGAAATTTTATAACGGTTTTAAATACTTTTAAAGGGTATAGGGACCTTCATACCCACCTCTAGAGCACCATCCTGCGGCCGCAACTCAATGAGATACAGCAAGAGGGAATTATATAGCTTTTAAAAAAGTCTCAGAAAAATGACTATGTTCAAACTGCTCAGGAAATCGGCTATGTTTTTCTTCTCAGAAATTGCACTATGTTTTATTTTTGGGTTACCAGGGGTGAAATTTTATAACGGTTTTAAATACTTATCGAGGGTATAGAGACCTCCATACCCACCCTGAGAGCACCCTACTACGGGCCCAAGTCAATGGGGGCCGGCATGGCTGATTTATGGAAGTTATAAGATTCGGTGGGGACGTGTCCGTATTACAGGCACCTGGTTTTATTTTGGGTTACCAGGGGTGAAATTTTATAACGGTTTTAAATACTTATCGAGGGTATAGAGACCTCCATACCCACCCTGAGAGCACCCTACTACGGGCCCAAGTCAATGGGGGCCGGCATGGCTGATTTATGGAAGTTTTAAAAAATCTTCTGAAATTTGGCTAAGTCCAAAACTGCTCAGGAAATCGGCTATGTTTTTCTTCTCAGAAATTGCACTATGTTTTATTTTTGGGTTACCAGGGGTGAAATTTTATAACGGTTTTAAATACTTTTAAAGGGTATAGGGACCTTCATACCCACCTCTAGAGCACCATCCTGCGGCCGCAACTCAATGAGATACAGCAAGAGGGAATTATATAGCTTTTAAAAAAGTCTCAGAAAAATGACTATGTTCAAACTGCTCAGGAAATCGGCTATGTTTTTCTTCTCAGAAATTGCACTATGTTTTATTTTTGGGTTACCAGGACCATTTTTTTATAACGGTTTTAAATACTTTTAAAGGGTATAGGGACCTCCATACCCACCCTGAGAGCACCCTACTACGGGCCCAAGTCAATGTGGGCCGGCATGGCTGATTTATGGAAGTTATAAGATTCGGTGGGGACGTGTCCGTAGCATATGTGCACCTGGTTTTATTTTGGGTTACCAGGGGTGAAATTTTATAACGGTTTTAATTTCTTTTAAAGGGTATAGGGACCTCCATACCCACCCTGAGAGCACCCTACTACGGGCCCAAGTCAATGGGGGCCGGCATGGCTGATTTATGGAAGTTTTAAAAAAGTCTCAGAAATTTGGCTAAGTCCAAAACTGCTCAGGAAATCGGCTATGTTTTTCTTCTCAGAAATTGCACTATGTTTTATTTTTGGGTTACCAGGGGTGAAATTTTATAACGGTTTTAAATACTTATCGAGGGTATAGAGACCTCCATACCCACCCTGAGAGCACCCTACTACGGGCCCAAGTCAATGGGGGCCGGCATGGCTGATTTATGGAAGTTATAAGATTCGGTGGGGACGTGTCCGTATTACAGGCACCTGGTTTTATTTTGGGTTACCAGGGGTGAAATTTTATAACGGTTTTAAATACTTATCGAGGGTATAGAGACCTCCATACCCACCCTGAGAGCACCCTACTACGGGCCCAAGTCAATGGGGGCCGGCATGGCTGATTTATGGAAGTTTTAAAAAATCTTCTGAAATTTGGCTAAGTCCAAAACTGCTCAGGAAATCGGCTATGTTTTTCTTCTCAGAAATTGCACTATGTTTTATTTTTGGGTTACCAGGGGTGAAATTTTATAACGGTTTTAAATTCTTTTAAAGGGTATAGGGACCTCCATACCCACCCTGAGAGCACCCTACTACGGGCCCAAGTCAATGGGGGCCGGCATGGCTGATTTATGGAAGTTTTAAAAAAGTCTCAGAAATTTGGCTAAGTCCAAAACTGCTCAGGAAATCGGCTATGTTTTTCTTCTCAGAAATTGCACTATGTTTTATTTTTGGGTTACCAGGGGTGAAATTTTATAACGGTTTTAAATACTTATCGAGGGTATAGAGACCTCCATACCCACCCTGAGAGCACCCTACTACGGGCCCAAGTCAATGGGGGCCGGCATGGCTGATTTATGGAAGTTATAAGATTCGGTGGGGACGTGTCCGTATTACAGGCACCTGGTTTTATTTTGGGTTACCAGGGGTGAAATTTTATAACGGTTTTAAATACTTATCGAGGGTATAGAGACCTCCATACCCACCCTGAGAGCACCCTACTACGGGCCCAAGTCAATGGGGGCCGGCATGGCTGATTTATGGAAGTTTTAAAAAATCTTCTGAAATTTGGCTAAGTCCAAAACTGCTCAGGAAATCGGCTATGTTTTTCTTCTCAGAAATTGCACTATGTTTTATTTTTGGGTTACCAGGGGTGAAATTTTATAACGGTTTTAAATACTTTTAAAGGGTATAGGGACCTTCATACCCACCTCTAGAGCACCATCCTGCGGCCGCAACTCAATGAGATACAGCAAGAGGGAATTATATAGCTTTTAAAAAAGTCTCAGAAAAATGACTATGTTCAAACTGCTCAGGAAATCGGCTATGTTTTTCTTCTCAGAAATTGCACTATGTTTTATTTTTGGGTTACCAGGACCATTTTTTTATAACGGTTTTAAATACTTTTAAAGGGTATAGGGACCTCCATACCCACCCTGAGAGCACCCTACTACGGGCCCAAGTCAATGTGGGCCGGCATGGCTGATTTATGGAAGTTATAAGATTCGGTGGGGACGTGTCCGTAGCATATGTGCACCTGGTTTTATTTTGGGTTACCAGGGGTGAAATTTTATAACGGTTTTAATTTCTTTTAAAGGGTATAGGGACCTCCATACCCACCCTGAGAGCACCCTACTACGGGCCCAAGTCAATGGGGGCCGGCATGGCTGATTTATGGAAGTTTTAAAAAAGTCTCAGAAATTTGGCTAAGTCCAAAACTGCTCAGGAAATCGGCTATGTTTTTCTTCTCAGAAATTGCACTATGTTTTATTTTTGGGTTACCAGGGGTGAAATTTTATAACGGTTTTAAATACTTATCGAGGGTATAGAGACCTCCATACCCACCCTGAGAGCACCCTACTACGGGCCCAAGTCAATGGGGGCCGGCATGGCTGATTTATGGAAGTTATAAGATTCGGTGGGGACGTGTCCGTATTACAGGCACCTGGTTTTATTTTGGGTTACCAGGGGTGAAATTTTATAACGGTTTTAAATACTTATCGAGGGTATAGAGACCTCCATACCCACCCTGAGAGCACCCTACTACGGGCCCAAGTCAATGGGGGCCGGCATGGCTGATTTATGGAAGTTTTAAAAAATCTTCTGAAATTTGGCTAAGTCCAAAACTGCTCAGGAAATCGGCTATGTTTTTCTTCTCAGAAATTGCACTATGTTTTATTTTTGGGTTACCAGGGGTGAAATTTTATAACGGTTTTAAATACTTTTAAAGGGTATAGGGACCTTCATACCCACCTCTAGAGCACCATCCTGCGGCCGCAACTCAATGAGATACAGCAAGAGGGAATTATATAGCTTTTAAAAAAGTCTCAGAAAAATGACTATGTTCAAACTGCTCAGGAAATCGGCTATGTTTTTCTTCTCAGAAATTGCACTATGTTTTATTTTTGGGTTACCAGGACCATTTTTTTATAACGGTTTTAAATACTTTTAAAGGGTATAGGGACCTCCATACCCACCCTGAGAGCACCCTACTACGGGCCCAAGTCAATGTGGGCCGGCATGGCTGATTTATGGAAGTTATAAGATTCGGTGGGGACGTGTCCGTAGCATATGTGCACCTGGTTTTATTTTGGGTTACCAGGGG
>NC_042959.1:363941-418941 GCF_901001165.1 Salmo trutta
AGCTAGTGGTTGTTTTGGTGGTAGAGCTAGTGGTGGTGGTGGTAGAGCTAGTGGTGCTGGTGGTGTAGCTAGTGGTAGAGCTATTGGTGGTGGTGGTAGAGCTAGTCGTGGTGGCAGAGCAAGCGGTGGTGGTAGAGCTAGTGATGGTGAAGTTGGAGTTAGTGGAGATGGTGATAGAGCTAATGGTGGTGGCGGTAAAGCTAGTGGTGGTGGCGGTAAAGCTAGTGGTGGAGTTAGTGGTGGTAGCAAAGCTAGTGGTGGTGGTAGAGCTATTGGTGGTAGAGCTATTGGTGGTAGAGATGGTAAAGTTAGTGGTGGTGGTGTTGGACCTAGTGGTTGTGGTCGAGATGGTCGAGCTAGTGGTGGTGAAGTTGGAGTTAGTGGAGGTGGTGATAGAGCAAGTGGTGGTGGTAGAGCTAGTGGTGGTGGTAGAGCTGGTGGTGGTGGTACAGCTAGTGGTAGTGGTAGAGCTAGTGGTGGTACAGCTAGTGGTAGTGGTGATAGAGCTAGTGGTGGTGGTGATAGAGCTTGTGGTGGTGGTGATAGAGCTTGTGGTGGTGATAGTGACACACCTCAGTAATATGAACCTAGAGTAGATGTCATCAGACAGGGACATTGTGGTGGCGGTAGAGCTAGTGGTTGTGGCGGTAGAGCTATTGGTGGTAGAGCTGGTAGTGGTAGAGCTGGTGCTGGTGGTTGAGCTAGTGGTGGTGGTAGAGCTAGTGGTGGATCTAGAAGAGCTGGTGGTGGTGACAGCAACACACCTCAGTAATATGAACCTCGATGTCATCAGACAGGGACACACCTCAGTAATATGAACCTAGAGCAGATGTCACCAGATCTACCACCAGTGGTGGTGGCAGTAGAGCAGTGTTAGTGAGTGAGTTAGTGGAGGTGGTGATAGAGCTAGTGGTGGTGGTGGTAGAGCTGGTGGTGGCGGTGGTAGAGCTGGTGGTGGCGGTGGTAGAGCTGGTGGTGGCGGTAGAGCTGGTGGTGGCGGTAGAGTTGTTGTTGGTGGTGGTAGAGCTAGTGGTGGTGGTGGTAGAGCTAGTGGTGGCGGTAGAGCTAGTGGTGGCGGTAGAGCTGGTGGTGGTGGTAGAGTTGGTGGTGGTGGTAGAGCTGGTTGTGTCTAGTGTCTAGTGTTTGTGTCTGAGCTAGTGGTGGCTTTAAAGGTGGTGCAGAGGTAGAGCTAGCGGTGGTAGAGCAGTTGGTGGTGGTAGTAGAGTTAGTGGTGACAGCAACACACCTCAGTAACATGAACCTAGAGTAGATGTCACCAGACAAGGACATTGTGCTGGTGGTAGAGCTAGTGGTGGTGGTGGTAGAGCTAGTGGTGGTGGTGGTAGAACTAGTGGTGGAAGAGCTAGTGGTGGTGGTGGTGGTGGTAGAGCTGGTAGAGCTAGTGGTAGAGCTAGTGGTGGTGGTAGAGCTAGTGGTGGTGGTGGTAGAGCTAGTGGTGGTGGTGGTAGAGCTAGTGGTGGTGGTGGTAGAGCTAGTGGTGGTGGTGGTAGAGCTAGTGGTAGTGGTAGTAGAGCTAGTGGTGGATATAGTAGAGCTAGTGGTGGTGGTGGTAGAGCTAGTGGTGGATATAGTAGAGCTAGTGGTGGTGACAGCGACACACCTCAGTAATTTGAACCTACTATACATGTCATCAGACAGGGACACATCTCAGTAATATGAACCTGTGTCATCAGACAGGGACAGACCTCAGTAATATGAACCTACAGTAGATGTCACCAGACAGGGACATTGTGGTGGTGGTAGAGCTGGAGGTGGTGGTGGTGGTAGAGGTAGTGGTGGATCTATGGGTTTAGTTCTAATTGATCTATGGGTTT
This sequence comes from Salmo trutta, assembly GCF_901001165.1. Taxonomy (NCBI): domain Eukaryota; kingdom Metazoa; phylum Chordata; class Actinopteri; order Salmoniformes; family Salmonidae; genus Salmo; species Salmo trutta. The sequence continues at coordinate 365,777 of NC_042959.1, forward strand.
AGTTCTAGTGGACTAATGGATCTATGGGTTTAGTTCTAGTGGGCTAATGGATCTATGGGTTTAGTTCTAATGGATCTATGGGTTTAGTTCTAATGGATCTATGGGGTTAGTTCTAATGGATCTATGGGTTTAGTTCTAGTGGACTAATGGATCTATGGGTTTAGTTCTAGTGGACTAATGGATCTATGGGTTTAGTTCTAATGGATCTATGGGTTTAGTTCTAGTGGACTAATGGATCTATGGGTTTAGTTCTAGTGGACTAATGGATCTATGGGTTTAGTTCTAATGGATCTATGGGGTTAGTTCTAGTGGACTAATGGATCTATGGGTTTAGTTCTAGTGGACTAATGGATCTATGGGTTTAGTTCTAATGGATCTATGGGTTTAGTTCTAATGGATCTATGGGTTTAGTTCTAGTGGACTAATGGATCTATGGGTTTAGTTCTAATGGATCTATGGGTTTAGTTCTAGTGGACTAATGGATCTATGGGTTTAGTTCTAATGTTTCTAAGATGGCGCAGACAGAGATCGTCGCCTCGCTTCGAGTACTTAAATTGTTTTATTTTTTATTTATTTCTTACATTGTTACCCCAGGACATCTTAATTCTTATTACATACAGCCGGTTAGGACTATTGGATATAAGAGCAACGTCAACTCACCAACATTACGACCAGGAATACGACTTTCCCGAAGCGGATCCTCTGTTTGGACCACCACCCAGGACAATGGATCTAATCCCAGAAGCCGACCCAAAACAACGGCACCGCAGAAGGAGTGGCCTCCTGGTCAGGCACCGTAGACATGCACATCGCCCACCACTCCCGAGTATGCTCTCGGCAACAAGGGAGACGAAATTCCAGAAAGGGTTGCCTTTCAGAGAGACATCAGAGATTGTAACATCCTGTTTCACAGAAACATGGCTCTCTCAGGAGATATTGACAGAATCGGTTTAGCCACCGGGCTTCTCCATATATTGTGCCAACAGAGATAAACACCTCTCTGGGAAGAGGAAGGGTGGGGGTGTATGCTTCATGATTAACAAATCATGGTGTAATCATAACAACATACAGGAACTCCAGTCCTTCTGCTCACCCGACCTAGAATTCCTTACAATCAAATGCCAGCCATATTACCTACCAAGATAATTCTCGTCAGTTATTGACACCACGACGGCCTTTACTGGACTCTATGTAAACTGGAAACCATATATCGTGAGGCTGCATTTATTGTGGGACATGCTTAACACCCCGGCCATCCTACAATCTAAGCTTGATGCCCTCAATCTCACACAAATTATCAATGAACCCACCAGGTACCACCCCAAATGCGTAAACACGGACACCCTCATAGATATCATCCTAACCAACTTGCCCTCTAAATACACCTCTGCTGTTTTCAACCAAGATCTCAGCGATCACTGCCTCACTGCCTGCATCCGTAATGGGTCAGCGGTCAAATGACCACCCCTCATCACTGTCAAACGCTCCCTAAAACACTTCAGCGAGCAGGCCTTTCTAATCGACCTGGCCCTGGTATCCTGGAATGACATTGACCTCATCCCGTCAGTAGAGGATGCCTGGTTATTCTTTAAAAGTGCCTTCCTCACCATCTTAAATAACCGCAACTTGCTCAATTTCCACATTATTTATTAAAAGATTTAGTTGAGGTTCAGGGTTTAGAGAATGATTTGTCCCAAATACAATGCTTTTAGTTTTAGAAATATTTAGGACTAAATTATTCCTTGCCACCCATTCTGAAAATAACTGCAGCTCTTTGTTAAGTGTTGCAGTCATTTCAGTCGCTGTAGTAGCTGATGTGTATAGTGTTGAGTCATCTGCATACATAGACACACTGGGGTTATTCAAAGCCAGTGGCATGTCGTTAGTAAAGATTTTAAAAAAGTAATGGGCCTAGACAGCTGCCTTTGGAAGCTGATTCCATCTGGATTATATTTGATAGGCTTCCATTAAAGAACACCTGCTGTGTTCTGTTAGACAGGTAACTCTTTATCCACATTATAGCAGGGGGTGTAAAGCCATAACACATACATTTTTCCAGTAACAGACAATGATCGATAGTGTCAAAAGCCGCACTGAAGTCTAACAAAACAGCCCCCCCAATCTTTTTATCATAAATTTCTCTCAGCCAATCAGTCATTTGTGTAAGTGCTGTGCTTGTTGAATGTCCTTCTCTATAAGCATGCTGAAAGTTTGTTGTCAATTTGTTTACTGTAAAATAGCTTTGTATCTGGTCGAACTTCATTTTTTCCTGAAGTTTACTAAGGGTTGGTAACAGGCTATTGGTCAACTATTTGAGCCAGTAAAGGGGGCTTTACTATTCTTAGGTAGCGGAATGACTTTTGCTTCCCTCCAAGTTTAAAGGGCACACACTTTCTAGTAGGCTTAAAGCCAGAGTGTCTATGTATGTGGATGAATCAACATTATACACATCAGCTACTACAGCAACTGAAATGACTGCAACACTTAACAAAGAGCTGCAGTTAGTTTCAGAGTGGGTGGCAAGGAATAAGTTAGAAATATTTAGGACTAAATCTAAAAATCTAAAAGCATTGTATTTGGGACAAATCATTCACTAAACCATAAACCTCAACTAAATCTTGTAATGAATAATGTGGAAATTGAGCAAGTGGAGGTGACTAAACAGCTTGGAGTAACCCTGGATTGTAAACTGACATGGTCAAAACATATTGATGCAACAGTAGCTAAGATGGGGAGAAGTCTGTCCATAATAAAGCACTGCTCTGCCTTCTTAACAGCACTATCAACAAGGCAGGTCCTACAGGCCCTAGTTTCTACCTTCTTAACAACACTATCAACAAGGCAGGTCCTACAGGCCCTAGTTTCTGCCTTCTTAACAACACTATCAACAAGGCAGGTCCTACAGGCCCTAGTTTCTACCTTCTTAACAACACTATCAACAAGGCAGGTCCTACAGGCCCTAGTTTCTACCTTCTTAACAACACTATCAACAAGGCAGGTCCTACAGGCCCTAGTTTCTACCTTCTTAACAACACTATCAACAAGGCAGGTCCTACAGGCCCTAGTTTCTGCCTTCTTAACAACACTATCAACAAGGCAGGTCCTACAGGCCCTAGTTTCTACCTTCTTAACAACACTATCAACAAGGCAGGTCCTACAGGCCCTAGTTTCTACCTTCTTAACAACACTATCAACAAGGCAGGTCCTACAGGCCCTAGTTTCTACCTTCTTAACAACACTATCAACAAGGCAGGTCCTACAGGCCCTAGTTTCTGCCTTCTTAACAACACTATCAACAAGACAGGTCCTACAGGCCCTAGTTTCTGCCTTCTTAACAACACTATCAACAAGACAGGTCCTACAGGCCCTAGTTTCTACCTTCTTAACAACACTATCAACAAGACAGGTCCTACAGGCCCTAGTTTCTACCTTCTTAACAACACTATCAACAAGGCAGGTCCTACAGGCCCTAGTTTCTACCTTCTTAACAACACTATCAACAAGGCAGGTCCTACAGGCCCTAGTTTCTACCTTTTTGACAGCACTGTCAACAAGGCAGGTCCTACAGGCCCTAGTTTCTACCTTCTTGGCAGCACTGTCAACAAGGCAGGTCCTACAGGCCCTAGTTTCTACCTTCTTAACAACACTATCAACAAGGCAGGTCCTACAGGCCCTAGTTTCTACCTTCTTGACCGCACCATCAACAAGGCAGGTCCTACAGGCCCTAGTGTCTACCTTCTTAACAACACTATCAACAAGGCAGGTCCTACAGGCCCTAGTTTCTACCTTCTTAACAACACTATCAACAAGGCAGGTCCTACAGGCCCTAGTTTCTACCTTCTTAACAACACTATCAACAAGGCAGGTCCTACAGGCCCTAGTTTCTACCTTCTTAACAACACTATCAACAAGGCAGGTCCTACAGGCCCTAGTTTCTACCTTCTTAACAACACTATCAACAAGGCAGGTCCTACAGGCCCTAGTTTCTACCTTCTTAACAACACTATCAACAAGGCAGGTCCTACAGGCCCTAGTTTCTACCTTCACAACACTGTCAACAAGGCAGGTCCTACAGGCCCTAGTTTCTACCTTCTTGGCAGCACTGTCAACAAGGTAGGTCCTACAGGCCCTAGTTTCTACCTTCTTGGCAGCACTGTCAACAAGGCAGGTCCTAGTTTTGTCGCACCTGGACTACTGTTCAGTCGTGTGGTCAAGTGCTACAAAATAACGAGCACGGCTGGCCCTTGGATGTACACAGAGAGCTAATATTAATAATATGCATGTTAATCTCTCCTGGCTGAAAGTGGAGGAGAGATTGACTTCATCACTACTTGTATTTATGAGAGGTGTTGAATACACCGAGCTGTCTGACTAAACTACTGGCACACAGCTCAGACACCCATCCATACCCCACAAGACATTACATTTACATTTTACATTTACATTTAAGTCATTTAGCAGACGCTCTTATCCAGAGCGACTTACAAATTGGTGCATTCACCTTATGATATCCAGTGGATGACATGCCACCAGAGGTCTCTTCACAGTCCCCAAGTCCAGAACAGACTATGGGAGGCGCACAGTACTAAATAGAGCCATGACTACATGGAACTCCATTCCACATCAGGTAACTGATGCAGCAGTAGAATCAGATTTAAAAAACAGAATAAAAAAAACACCATATGGAACAACAGAGACTGTGAAGAGACACACACATAGGCACAGACACATACACACGCACACACATAGTATTGTATATATGTCATAGTGGTGGAGTAGGGGCCTGAGGGCACAGTCTGTGAATGTATTGTAATGTTTTTAAAATTGTATAAACTGCCTTAATTTTGCTGGACCACAGGAAGGCAGCAGCTAATGGGGATCCATAATAAACCCCAGGAAGAGTAGCTGCTGCCTGGCAGGAACTAATGGGGATCCATAATAAACCCCAGGAAGAGTAGCTGCTGCCTTGGCAGGAACTAATGGGGATCCATAATAAACCTAGGTAGAGTAGCTGCTGCCTTGGCAGGAACTAATGGGGATCCATAATACATCATTAAGGATTAGAGAGCATGGCGGTGGCTGCATCATGTTATGGGAATGCTTGTCATCATTAAGGATTAGAGAGCATGGCGGTGGCTGCATCATGTTATGGGAATGCTTGTCTTTGGCAGGGAGTTTTATTTGTAAAAAGAAACGGAATAGGGCTAAGCACAGGTAAAATAGTTTAGGAATACATGGTTCAGTCTGCTTTCCAACAAACACTGGGAGATGAATTTAGATTTCAGCAGGACAATAACCTAAAACACAAGGAGTTGCTTAACAAAACGACATTGAATGTTCCTACGGGGCCTAGTTACAGTTTTGACAAATTGACTTGAAAATGACTGATCTAGTAACGATCAACAACCAACTTGACAGAGCTTGAAGTATTTTAAAAAGAATCATGTGCGAATATCAGAAAGGCTCACTGTTGTAATCACTGCAAAAGGTGATTCTAATATGTATTGACTCAGGGGTGTGAATACTTATGTAAAATAGATATTTATGTATTTATTTTTCGATAAATCCTCAAACAATTCTCAAAACATGTTTTCACTGTCATTATGGGGGATTTTGTGTAGATGGGTGAGAAAAATATATTTAATCAATTTTGAATTCAGGCTGTAACACAACAAAATGTGGATTAGGTCAAGGGCTATGAATACTTTGTGAAAGCACAGTAGTTCCTTTAACACACACAGTACAGTCACACAGCAAGGTTAAACACATCAACAGAGGACCCATGGCGATAATGATCTTTAATGGCAATATATACAGAACTTGAAAGAAAAATATAATTTTATAAATGAAATAAATACAATATGGTACAATTTCCACAATGTCTTAAAGAGTCATGGAAATTATCTGTTTTGTAATTCAGCTTCTCTGTAAGTCTCTTCCCACAGACAGACACTCTCTTTCCCACATCTCACCCCCCCTCACACAAATAACCCAACAGCACCAACATCTCCATTATCTCCTCCCCCTCATTGACCGGTTGTTGTTTTAATGCGCAGGATGTTTGTTTGCTTTTCTATCGTCATGATCAGTCACAGTCAGGGATCAGACAGAGTCTATCATCATGATCACAGTCACAGTCAGGGATCAGACAGAGTCTCTCGTCATGATCACAGTCACAGTCAGGGATCAGACAGAGTCTATCGTCATGATCACAGTCAGGGGTCAGACAGAGTCTATCGTCATGATCACAGTCAGTCAGGGATCAGACAGAGTCTCTCGTCATGATCACAGTCACAGTCAGGGATCAGACAGAGTCTCTCGTCATGATCACAGTCACAGTCAGGGATCAGACAGAGTCCATCTTCATGATCACAGTCACAGTCAGGGATCAGACAGTCTATCGTCATGGATCAGACAGTCTATCGTCATGATCACAGTCAGGGATCAGACAGAGTCCATCTTCATGATCACAGTCAGGGATCAGACAGAGTCCATCTTCATGATCACAGTCACAGTCAGGGATCAGACAGTCTATCGTCATGGATCAGACAGAGTCTATCGTCATGATCACAGTCAGGGATCAGACAGAGTATATCGTCATGATCACAGTCACAGTCAGGGATCAGACAGAGTCTATCGTCATGATCACAGTCACAGTCAGGGATCAGACAGAGTCTATCGTCATGATCACAGTCAGGGATCAGACAGAGTCTATCATCATGATCACAGTCACAGTCAGGGATCAGACAGAGTCTCTCGTCATGATCACAGTCAGGGATCAGACAGTCTATCTTCATGATCACAGTCAGGGATCAGACAGAGTCTATCGTCATGATCACAGTCAGGGGTCAGACAGAGTCTATCGTCATGATCACAGTCACAGTCAGGGATCAGACAGAGTCTCTCGTCATGATCACAGTCACAGTCAGGGATCAGACAGAGTCCATCTTCATGATCACAGTCACAGTCAGGGATCAGACAGTCTATCGTCATGGATCAGACAGAGTCTATCGTCATGGTCACAGTCAGGGATCAGACAGAGTCTATCGTCATGATCACAGTCAGGGATCAGACAGAGTCTATCGTCATGATCACAGTCAGGGATCAGACAGAGTCTATCGTCATGATCACAGTCAGGGATCAGACAGAGTCTATCTTCATGATCACAGTCAGGGATCAGACAGAGTCCATCTTCATGATCACAGTCACAGTCAGGGATCAGACAGTCTATCGTCATGGATCAGACAGTCTATCGTCATGATCACAGTCAGGGATCAGACAGAGTCCATCTTCATGATCACAGTCAGGGATCAGACAGAGTCCATCTTCATGATCACAGTCAGGGATCAGACAGAGTCCATCTTCATGATCACAGTCACAGTCAGGGATCAGACAGTCTATCGTCATGGATCAGACAGAGTCTATCGTCATGATCACAGTCAGGGATCAGACAGAGTCTATCGTCATGATCACAGTCACAGTCAGGGATCAGACAGAGTCTATCGTCATGATCACAGTCAGGGATCAGACAGAGTCTATCGTCATGATCACAGTCAGGGATCAGACAGAGTCTATCGTCATGATCACAGTCAGGGATCAGACAGAGTCTATCTTCATGATCACAGTCAGGGATCAGACAGAGTCCATCTTCATGATCACAGTCACAGTCAGGGATCAGACAGTCTATCGTCATGGATCAGACAGAGTCTATCGTCATGATCACAGTCAGGGATCAGACAGAGTATATCGTCATGATCACAGTCACAGTCAGGGATCAGACAGAGTCTATCGTCATGATCACAGTCACAGTCAGGGATCAGACAGAGTCTATCGTCATGATCACAGTCAGGGATCAGACAGAGTCTATCATCATGATCACAGTCACAGTCAGGGATCAGACAGAGTCTCTCGTCATGATCACAGTCAGGGATCAGACAGTCTATCTTCATGATCACAGTCAGGGATCAGACAGAGTCTATCGTCATGATCACAGTCAGGGGTCAGACAGAGTCTATCGTCATGATCACAGTCACAGTCAGGGATCAGACAGAGTCTCTCGTCATGATCACAGTCACAGTCAGGGATCAGACAGAGTCCATCTTCATGATCACAGTCACAGTCAGGGATCAGACAGTCTATCGTCATGGATCAGACAGAGTCTATCGTCATGGTCACAGTCAGGGATCAGACAGAGTCTATCGTCATGATCACAGTCAGGGATCAGACAGAGTCCATCTTCATGATCACAGTCACAGTCAGGGGTCAGACAGAGTCTATCGTCACAGTCAGGGGTCAGACAGACAAAGAGGAAGTGTGTGTGTCAGAACAGAGAGTTGGCAGGCTTTTCTGATGCTGGAATACTGTATGTAGTCAGCCTACAGAGTCAGGGGTGTGGAGGTGGAATGTGTAGTCAGCCTACAGAGGAGAGAGAGGGAGACGGAGAGAGGGAGACAGAGAGGCGAGAGGGAGACAGAGAGGTGAGAGAGAATACGGGAGGGAGAGAGAGGAGAGAGAGAGAGAGAGAGAGGAAAGGGAGAGAGAGAGAGAGGGAGAGAGAGGGAGACGGAGAGAGGGAGGTAGAGAGGTAGAGCAGTGGAGAACATAATGAAGGGAAGAAAAGAGATGAGAGAAGAGCGGGGGGGCACAGTTTAGTTAAACAGATTAGGATCGACATATCACAGTGAACTACAGTATCAGCTGGTGCGTGTCTTCCTCTAAGAGAGACAAAGAGAGAAAGAGAGAGAGCATGTGACAGAGGGGAGAAATGAAACCAGAGTGGGTCTCTCAGCTGGAACACATATGTGTTGGTGTCTCTCAGGGGTGGAGGTTGTCTGAGCTGGGGCCGGGGGAGATGGGCTGGGGCAGAGGGAGATGGGCTGGGGCAGAGGGAGATGGTCTGGGGCAGCCTGGGGCCGGCTGGGGCGGGCTGGGGCCGGGGGAGATGGGCTGGGGCAGTGGGAGATGGGCTGAGGGAGGCTGGGGCAGAGGGAGATGGGCTGGGGCAGAGGGAGGCTGGGCTGGGACAGAGGGAGGCTGGGCTGGGACAGAGGGAGGCTGGGCTGGGACAGAGGGAGGCTGGGCTGGGACAGAGGGAGGCTGGGCTGGGACAGAGGGAGGCTGGGCTGGGACAGAGGGAGGCTGGGGCAATGGGAGATGGGCTGAGGGAGGCTGGGGTAGTGGGAGATGGGCTGAGGGAGGCTGGGCCAGAGGGGCTGAGGGAGGCTGGGCCAGAGGGGCTGAGGGAGGCTGGGCCAGAGGGGCAGAGGGAGGCTGGGCCAGAGGGAGGCTGGGCCAGAGGGAGGCTGGGCCAGAGGGAGGCTGGGCCAGAGGTGTGTGTGTTACATGTCAATAGAGGTGAGTTTCTTCATGTTTCGTCTCTGTGCCAGACTAGAAGCAGCTACTGGCTCCAGAACTGGCTGACACGTCTTATGACCCAGAGCGGAGTAGGTTGCTGCCATCGCTCCCTACACAGGAAACACACACACACAGGATCAGTTAGCTGATAGCAGATCTCTCTTCTGTCACCCCTCAAACACACACACACACACACACACACACACACACACACACACACACACACACACACACACACACACACACACACACACACACACACGGTGCATTGGTAAATTGCCTCTAGTGAGCTCTGGGCACCATAGCTAACTGGCTAAAGGGGTTGACAGTCAGGCACCATAGCTAACTGGCTAAAGGGGTCAAACACCATAGCTAACTGGCTAAAGGGGTCAAACACCATAGCTAACTGGCTAAAGGGGTCAAACACCATAGCTAACTGGCTAACTGGCTAAAGGGGTCAAACACCATAGCTAACTGGCTAAAGGGGTCAAACACCATAGCTAACTGGCTAAAGGAGTTGACAGTCAAGCACCATAGCTAACTGGCTAAAGGGGTTGACAGTCAGGCACCATAGCTAACTGGCTAAAGGGGTTGACAGTCAAGCACCATAGCTAACTGGCTAACGGGGTTGACAGTCAAGCACCATAGCTAACTGGCTAACGGGGTCAAACACCATAGCTAACTGGCTAAAGGGGTCAAGCACCATAGCTAACTGGCTAAAGGGGTCAAGCACCATAGCTAACTGGCTAAAGGGGTCAAACACCATAGCTAACTGGCTAAAGGGGTCAAGCACCATAGCTAACTGGCTAAAGGGGTCAAGCACCATAGCTAACTGGCTAAAGCGGTCAAACACCATAGCTAACTGGCTAACTGGCTAAAGGGGTCAAACACCATAGCTAACTGGCTAAAGGGGTCAAGCACCATAGCTAACTGGCTAAAGGAGTCAAACACCATAGCTAACTGGCTAACGTTGGCTAGCTTGCTAGCTACTTCCAGACACAAATGAGAAAACAGCTCACTGACCATTTTACTCTCCCCAGCTGAGCTGGATCGACTGTTTTCATATCAGGTTAGGGTTAGTGACGAACTGTATTACTGTGGCAACAATTTCATTCAGTTTTTTAGCCAATGTTTACTGACATCTGTCGCATTCAATGGGTGTTGGGCTTTCATGAATTCCTCAATTATTTTGCTCTCGGGCACTTGAGTGATCTGATTTCAGAGTAGATTGCCAGAGTGAATTTATGAACGCAGACGCAGAAAAACAGTTAGTGTCTAGTTTCAGTGTGTTACCTTAACGAGGAGTGGTGCGTCGTGCCATGTGTGTGTGTTACCTTAACGAGGTGTGGTGCGTCGTGCCGTGTGTGTGTGTTACCTTAACGAGGTGTGGTGCGTTGTGCCGTGTGTGTGTTACCTTAACGAGGTGTGGTGCGTCGTGCCGTGTGTGTTACCTTAACGAGGTGTGGTGCGTCGTGCCGTGCGAGCTGGAAGTGTGGTAACGTGTCTCGTTGCGTGATCCAGGCGTGTTTCAGGACCTGTTCAGCTGAATAACGCTGGTGAGGATCAACATGAAGCATCTTAGAGAGGAGGTCCTGGACACAAACAAACACACACACACACACACACACACACACACACACACACACACACACACACACACACACACACACACACAGAGAGAGAACAACAGACTGGTCAACAAGCAGCATGTTAGTAAACAGATTCTAGAGACACAGAACAACAGACTGGTCAACAAGCAGCATGCTAGTAAACAGATCCTAGAGACACAGAACAACAGACTGGTCAACAAGCAGCATGCTAGAGAACAGACTGGTCAACAAGCAGCATGTTAGTAAACAGATTCTAGAGACACAGAACAACAGACTGGTCAACAAGCAGCATGCTAGTAAACAGATTCTAGAGACACAGAACAACAGACTGGTCAACAAGCAGCATGCTAGATAACAGACTGGTCAACAAGCAGCATGTTAGATAACAGACTGGTCAACAAGCAGCATGTTAGTAAACAGATCCTAGAGACACAGAACAGCAGACTGGTCAACAAGCAGCATGTTAGTAAACAGATCCTAGAGACACAGAACAACAGACTGGTCAACAAGCAGCATGTTAGTAAACAGATCCTAGAGAGAACAACAGACTGGTCAACAAGCAGCATGCTAGATAACAGTGTGCGTACCTTGGAGCTGTCAGACACCATGTCCCAGTTTCCACCGCTCAGCGAGAACTTCCCTGACCCCATCCTCAACAGGATTTCTTCAGGTGTATCCTTGGGGCCGTTAGCGAAGGGTGTGTATCCTGCTAACATGGTGTATAACAATACTCCAAGACTCCAGATATCACAGGCAGCATCATAACCCTGACGCATCAACACCTACACACACAGAGACACACACACACAGAGACACACAGAGAAACACACAGACACAGCGAAAGACAACACACACAAACTCAGTACAGGTAAGGGGCTAGAGAACACTCAGATTGCTTTACGTCACCTTCCAACTTCACCCTTCATGACCCTAACCATTTAACTTTACCCTTCCTAACTTTACCCTTCCTAACGCCAACCCTAACTTTACCCTTCCTAACCCACCCAATGTAGGCTTCCTAACAAACCAACTTTAGCCTTGCCAACCCTCCAACTTCACCCATCTAACTTAACCAATCATAACCATCTAACTTAACCCTGTCTAACCCTAACCCTCCATCTTTACCCTATCTAACCCTAACTCGCCAACTTTACCCTTCCTAACCTTTTAGTGACGGGGCAGTATTTGGAAATTCGGATGAATGACGTGCCCAAAGTAAACTGCCTGTTACTCAGGCCCAGAAGGTAGGATATGCATTTAATTGGTAGATTTGGATAGAAAACACTCTGAAGTTTCTAAAACTGTTACAATAATGTTTGTGAGTGTAACAGAACTCATATGGCAGGCGAAAACCTGAGAAAAATCCATCCAGGAAGTGGGATTTTTTTGATGTGAGTGGTTTTCCGTTAAATGCCAATTGACTATGTAATTGGTTAGGGCCCAGATTGCAGTTCCTATGGCTTCCACTAGATGTCAACAGTCTTTAGACATGGTTTCAGGCTTGTTATCTGAAAAACGCAGAAGAAAAATACCTTTTGGCTAGGGGACTGGGGAAGCATGCAGTACTGCGCCCTTCGTTGTTTTTTTCTTTCTATTGAATACGCTATTGTCCGGTTGAAATATTATCAATTATTTAGATAATTGACACCCTGAGGATTAGTTATAAACATCGTTTGACATGTTTCAACGAACTTTACCTTTACTTTACAATTAGGATGTATTCGTCTGCATGTCGTGACTGCCTTTGAGCCAGTGTATTACTGAACAAAACTCGCCAACAAAACTGAGTTTTTGGGATATAAAGAGGGACTTTATCAAACAAAATGACCATTTATTGTGTAACTGGGACCCTTGTGATTGCAACCAGATGAAGATCTTCAAAGGTAAGTGATTCATTTTATTGCTATTTCTGACTTTCGTGACTCATCTGCTTGGTTGGAAAATGTTTGTATGCTTTTGTGTGCGGGGCGCTGTCCTCAGATAATGGCATGTTATGCTTTCGCCGTACAGCCTTTTTGAAATCTGACAAAGCGGCTGGATTAACAAGAAGTTAAGCTTTTATCCAATGTATATCACTTGTTTTTTCATGAACGTTTATTATTACTATTTCTGTAATCTGAATTTGACGCTCTGCAATTTCACCGGATGTTGTCGAGGTGGGTCGCTAGCGGCACGCCTGCGCCAGAGGTTAACCCTCCACCTTGACCCTTCCAAACCCTCCACCTTGACCCTTCCCAACCCTCCACCTTGACCCTTCCAAACCCTCCACCTTGACCCTTCCCAACCCTCCACCTTGACCCTTCCAAACCTTCCACCTTGACCCTTCCAAACCTTCCACCTTGACCCTTCCAAACCCTCCACCTTGACCCTTCCAAACCCTCCACCTTGACCCTTCCAAACCCTCCACCTTGACCCTTCCAAACCCTCCACCTTGACCCTTCCAAACCCTCCACCTTGACCCCACCTTGACCCTTCCAAACCCTCCACCTTGACCCTTCCAAACCCTCCACCTTGACCCTTCTAAACCCTCCACCTTGACCCTTCTCAACCCTCCACCTTGACCCTTCCAAACCCTCCACCTTGACCCTTCTCAACCCTCCACCTTGACCTTCAACCTCCACCTTGACCCTTCCAAACCCTCCACCTTGACCCTTCCAAACCCTCCACCTTGACCCTTCCAAACCCTCCACCTTGACCCTTCCAAACCCTCCACCTTGACCCTTCCAAACCCTCCACCTTGACCCTTCCAAACCCTCCACCTTGACCCTTCCAAACCCTCCACCTTGACCCTTCCTAATCCTCTAACCTTCCTAAGCCACTGCTTTCTCTCTCTCACCTCTGGAGCAACAAAGTTAGCTGTGTAACATGGTGTTAGTAGCAGTCCGTTTCCTCCTCTCAGCTGCTTGGAGAAACCAAAATCACAGATCCTGATAGAATCAGGGTTCCCACTGTCGTCCATATAGAGGATGTTACTGGGCTTTAAGTCCCTATGGACAACCTAGAAGAAAGGGGAAGAGGAGCGAGAGAGAGGGAAGAGGAGAGAGAGAAGGAAAAAACACCCACTGGGTCAGTCTTACCCCAGTCTACAGTGTGTTACACGTGTGTAGATGTGTGTTTCTTCATACTGTGTCTCAGTCTTACCCCTTGACAGTGCAGGTAGTGGACAGTCTTGGTAATAGTGTAGAGAACAGAGCTTGCTTCTCTCTCTGAGAAGAACTTCTGTCTGAGGATCTTATCCAGTAACTCTCCTCCCTTCATCAGTTCTGTTACCACATACACATACCTGCCCTCATCATACACCTAACACACACACACACACACACACACACACACACACACACACACACACTGAGCTGTCAGTACAAACAGAATACATACAGACAGAGACCCAATTTGGGGGTACAGTAACAGTTTAGGGGTACGCTAACAGTTTAGGGGTACGCTAACAGTTTAGGGGTACGCTAACAGTTTAGGGGTACGCTAACAGTTTAGGGGTACGCTAACAGTTTGGCAATTAGTATTAGCACTTCAGACACCTCCATTTTCTCAAAACTAAGACCGTCGCCGAAACAAAAACAGTTCTGCGGAGTTGTTTGAGGAAGGAAAGAGGGGAAGGCTCCACTCTCTCACTTGAGTATCTTACCTAGTTGTTTACAGACACTTCCCACCCCTTGGCTGCAACCCTTCTAATTTTGTTTACCCTGCGCACAACCCCATGCGGAATTCCTGGTTTCTAGCAGCACTTGGAAATGCAGATCTGCTGTCAAGAACACTGAGTTCCTCTCAGCCTAGGCTGCTCTTCAGTCCCTAGACTTATTGGCGCTGACGGAGACATGATCACCCCAGAGAACACTGCTCGTCCAGCTGCTCTCTCTTCATCGGACTCTGTAGTCCGAGAGCATCTGGTCTTCACGGTGGTGGCACAGGGCTACTCATTTCTCCTAACTGGAGATTCTCTTTTCTCACCTGTCTATCTCCTCATTTGAATTTCATGCTGTCACTGTCAATTGTCCACTCAAGCTTAACATTGTTGGCATCTATCGCCCACCAGGTGCCCTTGGAGAGTTCCTCAATGAGCTTGACACCTTGGCGAGTTCCTCAATGAGCTTGACACCTTGGCGAGTTCCTCAATGAGCTTGACACCTTGGCGAGTTCCTCAATGAGCTTGACACCTTGGCGAGTTCCTCAATGAGCTTGACACCTTGGCGAGTTCCTCAATGAGCTTGACACCTTGGCGAGTTCCTCAATGAGCTTGACACCTTGGCGAGTTCCTCAATGAGCTTGACACCTTGATAAGCTCATTTCCTGACGATGGCTCACCGCTCTTCGTACTTGGCGACTTCAACCTCCCGACATCTGCCTTTGATTTATTTATTTCCACTCCTTGCCTCTTTTGACCTCACCCTTTCCCAATCCCCTCCAACTCACAAGGCAGGCAATACGCTTGACCTCATCTTTACTAGGCTGCTCACCTACTAATCTCACTGTAACCCCCCTCCAGGTCTCTGTTCTCCTACTAATCTCACTGTAACCCCCCTCCAGGTCTCTGTTCTCCTACTAATCTCACTGTAACCCCCCTCCAGGTCTCTGTTCTCCTACTAATCTCACTGTAACCCCCCTCCAGGTCTCTGTTCTCCAGAGACCACTCAGCCCCTACCAAGATGGTCTCTCTCTCTAACCACTCAGCCCCTACCCAGATGGTCTCTCTCTCTAACCACTCAGCCCCTACCCAGATGGTCTCTCTCTCTAACCACTCAGCCCCTACCCAGATGGTCTCTCTCTCTAACCGCTCAGCCCCTACCCAGATGGTCTCTCTCTCTCTCTAACCACTCAGCCCCTACCCAGATGGTCTCTCTCTCTCTAACCACTCAGCCCCTACCCAGATGGTCTCTCTCTCTAACCACTCAGCCCCTACCCAGATGGTCTCTCTAACCACTCAGCCCCTACCCAGATGGTCTCTCTCTCTCTAACCACTCAGCCCCTACCCAGATGGTCTCTCTCTCTAACCACTCAGCCCCTACCCAGATGGTCTCTCTCTCTAACCGCTCAGCCCCTACCCAGATGGTCTCTCTCTCTCTAACCGCTCAGCCCCTACCCAGATGGCCTCTCTCTCTAACCACTCAGCCCCTACCCAGATGGTCTCTCTCTCTAACCACTCAGCCCCTACCCAGATGGTCTCTCTCTCTAACCACTCAGCCCCTACCCAGATGGTCTCTCTCTCTAACCACTCAGCCCCTAACCAGATGGTCTCTCTCTCTCTAACCGCTCAGCCCCTAACCAGATGGTCTCTCTCTCTCTAACCGCTCAGCCCCTACCCAGATGGTCTCTCTCTCTCTAACCACTCAGCCCCTACCCAGATGGTCTCTCTCTCTCTAACCACTCAGCCCCTAACCAGATGGTCTCTCTCTCTCTAACCACTCAGCCCCTACCCAGATGGTCTCTCTCTCTAACCACTCAGCCCCTACCCAGATGGTCTCTCTCTCTCTAACCACTCAGCCCCTACCCAGATGGTCTCTCTCTCTAACCACTCAGCCCCTACCCAGATGGTCTCTCTCTCTCTAACCACTCAGCCCCTACCCAGATGGTCTCTCTCTCTAACCGCTCAGCCCCTACCCAGATGGTCTCTCTCTCTAACCACTCAGCCCCTACCCAGATGGTCTCTCTCTCTAACCACTCAGCCCCTACCCAGATGGTCTCTCTCTCTAACCACTCAGCCCCTAACCAGATGGTCTCTCTCTCTCTAACCGCTCAGCCCCTAACCAGATGGTCTCTCTCTCTCTAACCGCTCAGCCCCTACCCAGATGGTCTCTCTCTCTCTAACCACTCAGCCCCTAACCAGATGGTCTCTCTCTCTCTAACCACTCAGCCCCTAACCAGATGGTCTCTCTCTCTCTCTAACCACTCAGCCCCTACCCAGATGGTCTCTCTCTCTCTAACCACTCAGCCCCTACCCAGATGGTCTCTCTCTCTAACCACTCAGCCCCTACCCAGATGGTCTCTCTCTCTAACCACTCAGCCCCTACCCAGATGGTCTCTCTCTCTCTAACCACTCAGCCCCTACCCAGATGGTCTCTCTCTCTAACCACTCAGCCCCTACCCAGATGGTCTCTCTCTCTAACCACTCAGCCCCTACCCAGATGGTCTCTCTCTCTAACCACTCAGCCCCTACCCAGATGGTCTCTCTCTCTAACCACTCAGCCCCTACCCAGATGGTCTCTCTCTCTAACCACTCAGCCCCTACCCAGATGGTCTCTCTCTCTAACCACTCAGCCCCTACCCAGATGGTCTCTCTCTCTAACCACTCAGCCCCTACCCAGATGGTCTCTCTCTCTAACCGCTCAGCCCCTACCCAGATGGTCTCTCTCTCTCTAACCACTCAGCCCCTACCCAGATGGTCTCTCTCTCTCTAACCACTCAGCCCCTACCCAGATGGTCTCTCTCTCTAACCACTCAGCCCCTACCCAGATGGTCTCTCTAACCACTCAGCCCCTACCCAGATGGTCTCTCTCTCTAACCACTCAGCCCCTACCCAGATGGTCTCTCTCTCTTTCCCACTATTCTCTCTTCTATCCTATCATCCCTCTCTTCTGCTAAATCCTTCTCCCTCCTGTCTCCATATTCTGCCTCTTGGACCCTACTCTCCTCTCTTTCTGCATCCTATGACACGCACTGTCCCCTTTCCTTCCGGCCGGCTCGGCCCTTCCCTCCGCTCTGTGGCTGAGTGACTCATTGTGAGCTCACAGAACAGGGCTGCTGGCAGCGGAGTAAAAATGGAGGGAAACTAAACTTCAGGAGAACCTATGATCCTTTCACTCCCTCCTCTCTACCTTCTGTTCCTCTGTATCTGCAGCTAAAGCCACTTTCTACCAATAATGTCAAGCTTCTGCCTCTAAACCTAGGAAACTCTTTTCCACCTTCTCCTCCATCCTACACACCCTCCCTCTTTGCTTTAACGACATGCGCTCCTCATTCACTCAGCCTATTGAGTCCGCTGGTCTCACTTACACAGAACTACCTGACAACCTGCCCGCTCTCTCTCCAGATGACATCATGGGACTAGTGAGGTCTGTCCGCCTGACAACCTGCCCGCTCTCTCTCCAGATGACATCATGGGACTAGTGAGGTCTGTCCGCCTGACAACCTGCCCGCTCTCTCTCCAGATGACATCATGGGACTAGTGAGGTCTGTCCGCCCGACAACCTGCCTGCTCTCTCTCCAGATGACATCATGGGACTAGTGAGGTCTGTCCGCCTGACAACCTGCCCGCTCTCTCTCCAGATGACATCATGGGACTAGTGAGGTCTGTCCGCCTGACAACCTGCCCGCTCTCTCTCCAGATAACATCATGGGACTAGTGAGGTCTGTCCGCCTAACCCCTTTATAAACCCAGATGCAACCTTATTGTACTGTGTTACCTCTCTCTCTGTCCTTGGTGATAACTACTTGTTACCTCTCTCTGTCCTTGGTGATAACTACTTGTTACCTATCACCAAGGACAGAGAGAGAGAGGTAACAAGTAGTTATCACCAAGGACAGAGAGAGAGAGAGGTAACAAGTAGTTCTCTCTCTCTGTCCTTGGTGATAACTACTTGTTACCTCTCTCTCTCTCTGTCCTTGGTGATAACTACTTGTTACCTCTCTCTCTGTCCTTGGTGATAACTACTGGTTACCTCTCTCTCTGTCCTTGGTGATAACTACTTGTTACCTCTCTCTCTCTCTCTGTCCTTGGTGATAACTACTTGTTACCCCTCTCTCTCTGTCTTTGGTGATAACTACTGGTTACCTCTCTCTCTGTCCTTGGTGATAACTACTGGTTACCTCTCTCTCTGTCCTTGGTGATAACTACTTGTTACCTCTCTCTCTCTGTAGTTGGTGATAACTACTGGTTACCTCTCTCTCGGTCCTTGGTGATAACTACTGGTTACCTCTCTCTCTGTCCTTGGTGATAACTACTTGTTACCTCTCTCTCTCTGTCCTTGGTGATAACTACTTGTTACCTCTCTCTCTGTCCTTGGTGACTGTGATATGTGGTTGTCCCACCTACACTTACATTTGTCATTTAGCAGACACTCTTGACCAGAGCGACTTACAGTAGTGAGGGGATACATTTTCACACGGGACCTAGCCATTTTAAGATGAATGCACTAACTATAAGTCGCTCTAAATAAGAGCATCTGCTAAATTACTAAAATGTAAATGTAACAGTTTGGGGCTAACGGTAACAGTTTGGGGCTAACGGTACAAAAAAAAATGTATAAAATGTATGCATTCACTACTGTAAGTCGCTCTGGATAAGAGCATCTGCTAAATTACTAAAATGTAAAAATGTAACGGTAACAGCTTGGGGCTAACGGTAACAGCTTGGGGCTAACGGTAACAGCTTGGGGCTAACGGTAACAGTTTGGGGCTAACGGTAACAGCTTGGGGCTAACGGTAACAGTACTTACATCTTTGAGTGTGATGATGTTGGGGTGTTGTGCGTATCTCATCAGAATCTCAATCTCCTCCGATGGATCCCTCTTACCCTTATCTATTATCTAGAAAGACAGACATTCAGGTGAGTATCTAGTTAGAACAGGTTAAGTTGGATACTTTGACTTGATTTCGGTTACATCATTTTTTGACCCCTTTTTCTCCCTCATCACTGCAACTCCCCGGAGGGCTCAGGAGAGGCGAAGGTCGAGTCATGCATCCTCCGAAACATGACCCGCCAAACCGCGCTCCTTAACATCCACCCGCTTAACCTGGAAGCCAGCTGCACCAATGTGTCAGAGGAAACACCGTTCAACTGATGACCGAGGTCAGCCTGCAGGCGCCCGGCCCACCACAAGGTGTCGCTAGAGCGCGATGAGCCAAGTAAAGCCCGTCCGTCCGTCCGAACCCAGACAACGATGGGCCAATTGTGCGCCGCCCGATGTTGACTCCCGGTCACGGCCGGTTGTGACAGCCTGGGATCAAACCAGGGTCTGTAGTGACGCCTTAAGCACTGCGGTGCAGTGCCTTAGACCGCTGCGCCACTCGGGGTGCCCTTAAGTTAATCTTTCTATATGAACTGTGTGGAGTTGCTAAATCTTCCTGGAAAGTGATGGGCATTTTGAACTATGGTGCAGCATCACAGTAGTGAGCTACAAGCCAGAATCCGACTGTGATGCTATGAGTTGTTCTCCTGCCCTCTGCTGATCGATATGAGAACTGCTCCATAGACTCAGTGTAGTAATCACAGATATCCTATTAATTTCAAATAAAATTTTGTCACAAGAGCCGAATACAACATGTGTAGACCTTACTGTGAAATGCTTACTTACAAGCCCTTAACCAACAGTGCAGTTCAAGAAGAGTTAAGAAAATATTTACCAAATAGACTAAAGTAAAAAATAATACAATAAAATAACAATAACAAGGCTATATACAGGGGGTACCGGTACCGAGTCAATGTGGAGGCTATATACAGGGGGTACCGGTACCGAGTCAATGTGAGGGCTATATACAGGGGGTACCGGTACAGAGTCAATGTGGAGGCTATATACAGGGGGTACAGGTACAGAGTCAATGTGGAGGCTATATACAGGGGGTACCGGTAGAGTCAATGTGGAGGCTATATACATGGGGTGCCGATACAGAGTCAATGTGGAGGCTATATACAGGGGGTACTGGGTCAATGTGGAGGCTATATACAGGGGGTACCGGTACCGAGTCAGTGTGAGGGGTACAGGTTAGTTGAGGTAATTTGTACATGTAGGTAGGGGTTAAGTGACTATGCATAGATAATAAACAGAGAGTAGCAGCAGTGTACAAAAGGGGGGGGTTCAATGTAAATAGTCCAGTGGCCATTTTATTAATTGTTCAGCAGACTTATGGCTTGGGGTAGAAGCTTTATTTAGTAAAACACTTGTAAATCAGAGATGTAATACATCCTTCTATGATAGTAACATCACTATAATAAAGGATGTACAGAGAATATGGATTAGAGAGTAGTGTTATCATAACATCAGTGTGAAGGTAACTAATGATGTGACCTTCACAGCGTAGTCCATAACAGACACTCTGTTAGTTACCTATATTAATGTGTATTATGATGTTACCTTCACAGCGTAGTCCATAACAGACACTCTGTTAGTTACCTATATTAATGTGTATTATGATGTTACCTTCACAGCGTAGTCCATAACAGACACTCTGTTAGTTACCTATATTAATGTGTATTATGTTACCTTCACAGCGTAGTCCATAACAGACACCCTGTTAGTTACCTATATTAATGTGTATTATGTTACCTTCACAGCGTAGTCCATAACAGACTCTCTGTGGACACAGCGTTTACAGATAGAATACGATCCAACTCCAATATCCTCCTGAAGCTCATACAGGTCTGAGAACTGGGCTGATCCACCATGCATCTAGACACAGGGGGAGAGGGGGAGAGAGAGAGAGGGGGAGAGAGAGAGAGAGAGAGAGACAGAGAGAGAGACAGAGAGAGAGACAGAGAGAGAGAGAGAGAGACAGAGAGAGAGAGAGAGAGAGAGACAGACAGAGAGCGAGAGAGAGAAAGAGAGAGACAGACAGAGAGCGAGACAGAGAGAGAAAGAGAGAGACAGACAGAGAGCGAGACAGACAGAGAGCGAGAGAGACAGGGCGAGAGAGAGACAGGGCGAGAGAGAGACAGGGCGAGAGAGAGACAGGGCGAGAGAGAGACAGGGCGAGAGAGAGACAGGGCGAGAGAGAGACAGGGCGAGAGAGAGACAGGGCGAGAGAGAGACAGGGCGAGAGAGAGACAGGGCGAGAGAGAGACAGGGCGAGACAGAGACAGGGCGAGACAGAGACAGGGCGAGACAGAGACAGGGAGAGACAGAGACAGGGAGAGAGACAGCGAGTGAGACATAAAATGGCATCAAAAGGTACATAAAATTCTACATACCAATTAGGATCTGGTTAAAAATACTTGAATCAGTTACAGAACCCATTGCCCTTTACAGTTGTGAGGTCTGGGGTACCCTCACCAACCAAGAATTCACAAAATGGGACAAACACCAAAATATTCTCTGTGTACAACGTAAAACACCAAATAATGCATGCAGAGCAGAATTAGGCCGATACCCACTAATTATCAAAATCTAGAAAAGAGACGTTAAATTCTACAACAACCTAAAAGGAAGCGATTCCCAAACCTTCCATAACAAAGCCATCACCTACAGAGAGATGAACCTGGAGGAGAGTCCCCTAAGCAAGCTGGTCCTGGGGCTCTGTTCACAAACACAAACAGACCCCACAGAGCCATCACCTACAGAGAGATGAACCTGGAGAAGAGTCCCCTAAGCAAGCTGGTCCTGGGGCTCTGTTCACAAACACAAACAGACCCCACAGAGCCCCAGGACAGCAACACAATTTGACCCAACTAAATCATGAGAAAACAAAAACATAGTTACTTGACACATTGGAAAGAATTTTTAAAAACTGAGCAAACTACAATGATATTTTGCCCTAAACAGAGAGTACGCAGCGGCAGTTTACCAGACCACTGTGACTGACCCAAACTTAAGGAAAGCTTTGACTATGTACAGACTCAGTGAGCGTAGCCTTGCTATTGAGAAAGGCCACCGTAGGCAGACATGGCTCTCAAGAGAAGACAGGCTATGTGCACATTGCCCACAAAATGAGGTGGAAACTGAGCTGCACTTCCTAACCTCCTGCCAAATGTATGACCATATTAGAGACACATATTTCCCTCAGATTACACAGACACACAAATAATTCGAAAACAAACCCAATTTTGATAAACTCCCATATCTACTGGGTGAAATACAAGTGTTCCATCACAGCAGCAAGATTTGTGACCTGTTGCCACAAGAAAAGGGCAACCAGTGAAGAACAAACACCATATTTAAATACAACCCATATTTATGTTTATTTATTTTCCTTTTTGTAATTTAACCATTTGCACATTATATGACATTTAAAATGTCTTTATTCTTTTTGAACTTTTATGAGTGTAATGTTTACTGTGAATTTGTATTGTTTATTTCATTTTTCTTTTATCTATTTCACTTGATTTGGCAATGTTAACATACGTTTCCCATGCCAATAAAGCCCTTAAATTGAATAGAAAAATTGAGAGAGACAGAGAGCAAGAGAGAGAGACCGAGAGAGATCCCAAGAGAGACAGGGAGAGAGACCCAGAGAGACCAAGAGGAAGACCGGGAGACATTATAATTAAGAATTTGTTCTTAATTTACCTGTCTGGTACAATAAATAAAAGCAAGAGTCGAGAGAGAAAGCAGTAACAATGTAATATAACAAATCACAAGTTACATAATATGGAATGTGTACCTACACTGTACCAATATCATGTCAAATGAGGTAGTTATCCTCTACGGGATCGGCACATTTGGGCAGTCACGATACAACATTTTGAACAGAAATGCAATGGTTCATTGAATCAATCTAAACTTTGCACGTACACTGCTGCCATCTAGTGACCAAAATCTAAATTGCGCCTAACGTGGAATTTTTATTTATTTATTTCCTTTATTTTATTTATCACCTTTATTTAACCAGGTAGGCAAGTTGAGAACAAGTTCTCATTTACAATTGCGACCTGGCCAAGATAAAGCAAAGCAGCTCGACACATACAACAACACAGAGTTACACATGGAGTAAAACAGACTTACAGTCAATAACACAGTAGCAAAATAAGTCTATATGCAATGTGAGCAAATGAGGTGAGATAAGGGAGGTAAAGGCAAAAAAGGCCATGGTGGCAAAGTAAATACAATATAGCAAGAAAAACACTGGAATGGTAGATTGGCAGTGGAAGAAAGTGCAAAGTAGAAATATAAATAATGGGGTGCAAAGGAGCAAAATAAATAAATAAATACAGTAGGGGAAGAGGTAGTTGTTTGGGCTAAATTACAGATGGGCTATGTACAGGTGCAGTGATCTGTGAGCTGCTCTGACAGCTGGTACTTAAAGCTAGTGAGGGAGATAAGTGTTTCGAGTTTGAGATATTTGTAGTTCGTTCCAGTCATTGGCAGCAGAGAACTGGAAGGAGAGACGGCCAAAGGAGGAATTGGCTTTGGGGGTGACCAGAGAGATATACCTGCTGGAGCGTGTGCTACAGGTGGGTGCTGCTATGGTGACCAGTGAGCTGAGATAAGGGGGACTTTACCTAGCAGGGTCTTGTAGATGACCTGGAGCCAGTGGGTTTGGCAACGAGTACGAAGCGAGGGCCAGCCAACGAGAGCGTACAGGTCACAGTGGTGGGTAGTATATGGGGCTTTGGTGACCAAACGGATGGCACTGTGATAGACTGCATCCAGTTTATTGAGTAGGGTATTGGAGGCTATTTTGTAAATGACATCGCCGAAGTCGAGGATCGGTAGGATGGTCAGTTTTACGAGGGTATGTTTGGCAGCATGAGTAAAGGATGCTTTGTTGTGAAAAAGGAAGCCAATTCTAGATTTAACTTTGGATTGGAGAAGTTTGATGTGAGCCTGGAAGGAGAGCTTACAGTCTAACCAGACACCTAGGTATTTGTAGTTGTCCACATATTCTAAGTCAAAACCGTCCAGAGTAGTGATGCTGGACGGGCGGGCAGGTGCGGGCAGCAATCGGTTGAAGAGCATGCATTTAGTTTTACTTGTATTTAAGGGCAGTTGGAGGCCACGGAAGGAGAGTTGTATGGCATTGAAGCTCATCTGGAGGGTTGTTAACACAGTGTCCAAAGAAGGGGCAGAAGTATACAGAATGGTGTCGTCTGCGTAGAGGTGGATCAGAGACTCACCAGCAGCAAGAGTGACATCATTGATGTATACAGAGAAAAGAGTTGGCCCAAGAATTGAACCCTGTGGCACCCCCATAGAGACTACCAGAGGCCCGGACAACAGGCCATCCGATTTGACACATTGAACTCTATCTGAGAAGTAGTTGGTGAATCAGGCGAGGCAATCATTTGAGAAACCAAGGCTATTGAGTCTGCCGATGAGGATGTGGTGATTGACAGAGTCGAAAGCCTTGGCCAGGTCAATGAATACGGCAGCACAGTATTGTTTCTTATCGATGGCGGTTACGATATCGTTTAGGACCTTGAGGTACACCCATGACCAGCTCTGAAACCAGATTGCATAGCGGAGAAGGTGCGGTGGGATTCGAAATCGTCGGTAATCTGTTTGTTGACTTGGCTTTCGAAGACCTTAGAAAGGCAGGGTAGGATAGATATAGGTCTGTAGCAGTTTGGGTCAAGAGTGTCCCCTCCTTTGAAGAGGGGGATGACAGCAGCTGCTTTCCAATCTTTTGGAATCTCAGACGACACGAAAGAGCTTGAACAGGCTAGTAATAGGGGTTGCAACAATTTCGGCATATACTTTTAGAAAGAGAGGGTCCAGATTGTCTAGCCCGGCTGATTTGTAGGGGTCCAGATTGTGCAGCTCTTTCAGAACATCAGCTATCTGGATTTGGGTGAAGGAGAGATCGGGGAGGCTTGGGCAAGTTGCTGTGGGGAGTGCAGGGCAGTTGACCGCGGTAGGGGTAGCCAGGTGGAAAGCATGGCCAGCCGTAGAAAAATGCTTATTGAAATTCTCAATTATAGTGGATTTATCGGTGGTGACAGAGATTCCTATCCTCAGTGCAGTGGGCAGTTGGGAGGAGGTGCTCTTATTCTCCATGGACTTTAGAGTGTCCCAGAACTTTTTTTAAATTTGTGTTGCAGGAAGCAAATTTCTGCTTGAAAAACTAGACTTGGCTTTTCTAACTGCCTGTGTATATTGGTTTCTAACTTCCCTGAAAAGTTGCATATCACGGGGGCTGTTCGATGCTAATGCAGAACGCCACAGGATGTTTTTGTGTTGGTTAAGGGCAGTCAGGTCTGGAGAGAACCAAGGGCTATATCTGTTCCTGGTTCTACATTTTTTGAATGGGGCATGCGTATTTAAGATGGTGAGGAAAGCACTTTTAAAGAATAACCAGGCATCCTCTAACGGAATGAGGTCAATATCATTCCAGGATACCGGGCCAGGTCGATTAGAAAGGCCTGCTCGCTGAAATGTTTTAGAGAGCATTTGACAGTGATGAGTGGAGGTCGTTTGACTGCTGACCCATTACGGATGCAGGTAATGAGGCAGAGATCGCTGAGATCTTGGTTGAAAACAGCAGAGGTGTATTTAAAGGGCAAGTTGGTTAGGATGACATCTATGTGGGTGCCCGTGTTTACGGCTTTGGGGTTGTACCTGGTGGGTTCATTGCTAATTTGTGAGAGACTGAGGGCATCAAGCTTAGATTGTAGGATAGCCGGGGTGTTAAGCATGTCCCAGTTTAGGTCACCTAGTAGCACGAGCTCTGAAGATAGATGGGGGGCAATCAGTTCACATATGGTGTCCAGGGCACAGCTGGGGGCAGAGGGTGGTCTATAGCAGGCGGCAACGGTGAGAGACTTGTTTTTAGAGAGATGGATTTTTAAAAGTAGAAGTTCAAATTGTTTGAGTACAGACCTGGATAGTAGGACAGAACTCTGCAGGCTATCTCTGCAGTAGATTGCAACACCGCCCCCTTTGGATGTTCTATCTTGTCTGAAAATGTTGTAGTTAGGGATGAAGATTTCAGAGTTTTTGGTAAGCCAGGATTCAGACACGGCTAGGACATCCGGGTTGGCAGAGTGTGCTAAAGCAGTGAATAAAACAAACTTAGGGAGAAGGCTTCTAATGTTAACATGCATGAAACCAAGGCTATTACGGTTACAGAAGTCATCATAAGAGAGCGCCTGGGGAATAGGAGTGGAGCTAGGCACTGCAGGGCCTGGATTCACCTCTACATCACCAGAGGAACAGAGGAGGAGTAGAATAAGGGTACGGCTAAAAGCTATGAGAATTGGTCATCTATGACGTCCAGAATAGAGAGTAAAAGGAGCAGGTTTCTGGGGGCGATAAAATAGCTTCAAGGTATTACATTTACATTTACATTTTAGTCATTTAGCAGACGCTCTTATCCAGAGCGACTTACAGTGGTGAATGCATACATTTCATACATTTTTTTTTTCTTCTGTGCTGGCCCCCCGTGGGAATCGAACCCACAACCCTGGTGTTGCAAACACCATGCTCTACCAACTGAGCTACAGGGAAGGTATAATGTACAGACAAAGGTATGGTAGGATGTGAATACAGTGGCGGTAAACCTAGGCATTTAGTGATGATGAGAGAGATATTGTCTCTAGAAACATCATTGAAACCAGGTGATGTCATCGCATGTGTGGGTGGTGGAACTGAAAGGTTGGATAAGGTATAATGAGCAGGGCTAGAGGCTCTACAGGGAAATAAGCCAATAAACACTAACCAGAACAGCAATGGACAAGGCATATTGACATCAAGGAGAGACATGCTTAGCCGAGTGACCATAAGGGTCCCGTGAGATTCAGACAGCTAGCCGGGCCATAGGTAGCAAGCTGGTGGAAGATGGAGGGAGGTCTGTTTTTAGCCACCTCGTGCGTTTCCGTCAGTAGATTAGTGGGGTTCCGTGTGGTAGGGGGAACCAGTCCAATTGCCAAAATAGTTATAGTGGCCAAAGAAAATTGTCCGATAGACCTATTCAGATAGCAGCCGATAAGACAGCTAACGATTAGCGGGCCGCAGATGGGCGTTCAGGTTACGTCGCGACGGAGGGGCCAGTTGCATAACTCCCTCCGGCAGATAACGTCGGTAGTCCAGTCGTGAAGGCCCGATGGGGCTCCGCATCGGCAGTAAAACGGGTCCGGATAGGTGATTGTAGCCCAGGAGTGGCTGATGGAACTCTTCAGCTGGCTGGCTCCGGAATAATTGATGTTAGATCCAGGACCGACGTTAGCCAATAGTCACTCGGGTAGCAGCTAGCTAGCTGTAAGATCCAGGTGTAAATGTCCAGAGCCTGCGGTAGAAATCCAGGGATATGGAGAGAAAATAGGTCCGGTATGCTCTGGTCTGAGTCGCGCTGTACAAAACTGGCGATAGCTTTTCAAGCTAAGGGATAGCTGATGACCGCCAACCGTGGCTAGCTGAACTCCAATGTTAGCTAGTGAACTGGCCAGTCTCTGGCTAACATCTGGCTAGCTTCTGTTGTGGATTTCAGATTTGAGGTAAATAATACTTTTTTTTTGGAATTGGTGAGGTGGGTTGCAGGAGTGTTTTGAGGTTGAGTTTTTAGAAGAAAAAAAATATATAAAGATATGCGAAGAAAATATGTAAATATACATGGGACACGACAAGACGAAGGACAAAGACGTCTGACAGCTACGCCATCTTGGAATAGTACATTATGGCCTTTCAATTGCATTTCAAAGATGGGAGAAAAAATACATGTAAAAAAAAAAGTTTTTTTCTTTGTATTATCTTTTACCAGATCTAATTTGTTATTTTCGACTACATTAATTTGACATTTCCACAAACTTCAAAGTGTTTTCCTATCCTTGCTTCAGGTCCTGAACTACAGGCATTTAGATTTGGGTATGTCATTTTAGGCGAAAAATGAAAAAAAGGGTCCGATCCTTAAATGAAGTAGTAGGTAGTTTAGTGTTAACATACAGTTCGGAAAAACTACCAGGATACACTTCTACACTCCGTTCCCCAGGTGGCAGCACCAACAGAGTCAAGGGCTGTGAGAGAGAAAATTAATTGAAACATTCAAGCGTGTGAACATGTACTAAAGGCACAATGTTGAGCAGTGGGGAGCTGTGTGTGTGTGTGTGTGTGTGTGTGTGTGTGTGTGTGTGTGTGTGTGTGTGTGTGTGTGTGTGTGTGTGTGTGTGTGTGTGTGTGTACCTGTACTATAGGTAGGATGCTGAGTAGAGGAGAGCCCTTCTTGTCATCCAGAGAGGCTGGGGCCACGAAGCTGAACCCTTTAAACAGCTGATGGGCATTGGCACTGGGAGGAATACCTGGGGAGTCTACACACACCCAGACACACACCCAGGCAACCACCCACCCACCCACACACACACCCAGGCAACCACCCACCCACCCACACACACAGGCAACCACCCACCCACCCACACACACACCCAGGCAACCACCCAGGCAACCACCCACCCACCCACCCACCCAGACACACACCCACCCACCCAGACACACACCCACACACCCAGACAACCACACACCCAGACAACCACCCACCCACACACCCAGACAACCACACACCCAGACAACCACACACCCAGACACACACCCAGACAACCACACACCCAGACAACCACACACCCAGACACACACCCACCCAGACACACACCCACCCACCCAGACACACACCCAGGCAACCACCCACCCACCCACACACACACCCAGACAACCACCCACCCACCCACACACACACACCCAGGCAACCACCCAGACAACCACCCACCCACCCACACACCCAGGCAACCACCCACCCACCCACCCACACACACACACACCCAGGTAACCACCCACACACACACCCAGACAACCACCCAGACACACCCACACGAGATGTGTGTTAGCAATAGAAGGAACACCTGGAGAATCTAGACTGACCCACACACCTAACCCAACCCTCATGTACCTTTGGGTGTTTTAGCGGTGAACTCTGGGTCGAAGCAGAACGTGTCGTCAGGCTTCCCTGATGCTGGTTTGAACGGAGGCTGGAGCTCTGTCCTGTATAGCTTCTAGGGAGGGAGGGAGGGGAGGGAGAGGGAGGGGAGAGAGAGAGGGAGGGGAGAGAGGGGAGGGAGGGGAGAGAGGGAGGGGAGAGAGGGAGGTAGGGAGGTAGGGGAGAGAGGGGAGAGAGAGGAGGGAGGGTTAAGCTGAGATATTCATATTTCATTTCCGTTCCAAGTCATAATGAACAGTGTAAAGACACAGAAAGAGAGAGACAGAAAGAGAGAGACAGAAAGAGAGAGAGAGAGACATTCCCAGTGGGTCAGAAGTTTACATACACTCAATTAGTATTTGGTAGCATTGCCTTTAAATTGTTTAACTTGGGTCAAACGTTTCGGGTAGCCTTCCCACAATAAGTTGGGTGAATTTTGGCTCATTCCTCCTGACAGAGCTGGTGTAACTGAGTCAGGTTTGTAGGCCTCCTTGCTCGCACATGCTTTTTCAGCTCTGCCCACAAATGTTGTATAGGATTGAGGTCAGGGCTTTGTGATGGCCACTCCCATACCTTGACTTTGTTGTCCTTGAGCCAATTTGCCACAACTTTGGAAGTATAGTTGGGGACATTGTCAATTTGTAAGACCCATTTGCGACCAAGCTTCAACTTCCTGACTGATGTCTTGAGATGTTGCTTCAATATATCAACATAATTTTCCTACCTTATGATGCCATCTATTTTGTGAAGTGCACCAGTCCCTCCTGCAGGAAAGCACCCCCACAACATGATGGTGCCATCCCCGTGCTTCACGGTAGGGATGGTGTTCTTCAGCTTGCAAGCCTCCCCATTTTTACTCCAAACATAATGATGGTCATTATGGCCAAACAGTTCTATTTTTGTTTCATCAGACCAGAGGACATTTCTCCAAAAAGTACTATCTCTGTCCCCATGTGCAGTTGCAAACCGTAGTCTGGCTTTTTTATGGTGGTTTTGGAGCATTGGCTTCTTCCTTGCTGAGCGGCCTTTCAGGTTATGTCGCTATAGGACTCATTTTACTGTGGATATAGATACTTTTGTACCCGTTTCCTCCGGCATCTTCACAATGTCCTTTGCTGTTGTTCTGGGATTGATTTGCACTTTTCACACCAAAGTATGTTAATCTCTAGGAGACAGAACGCGTCTCCTTCCTGAGCGGTATGACGACTGCGTGGTCCCATGATGTTTATACTTGCATACTATTGTTTGTACAGATGAACGTGGTACCTTCAGGCGTTTGGAAATTGCTCCCAAGGATGAACCAGACTTGTGGAGGTCTACCATTCTTTTTTCCTGAGGTCTTGGCTGATTTCTTTTGATTTTCCCATGATGTCAAGCAAAGAGGCACTGAGTTTGAAGGTAGGCCTTGAAAAACATCCAAGGTACACCTCTAATTGACTCAAATTATGTCAATTAGCAGAAGCTTCTAAAGCCATGACATAACTTTCTGGAATTTTCCAAGCTGTTTAAAAGGCACAGTCAACTTAGTGTATGTAAACTTCTGACCCACTGGAATTGTGATACAGTGAATTATAAGTGAAATAATCTGTCTGTAAACAATTGTTGAAAATATTACTTGTCATGCACAAAGTAGATGTCCTAACCGACTTGCCAAAACTATAGTTTGTTAACAAGAAATTTGTGGAGTGGTTGAAAAACAAGTTTTAATGACTCCAACCTAAGTGTATGTAAACTTCCGACTTCAACTGTACATGAACAAATACAAAACTTAGAATCAACTATTAAGGACGACCAGAACACACTGGATTCTCCAATTACATAGAATGAACTATAGGACAAAATTTAAACCCTCCAACCCTAAAAGGCCTGTTGTGTTGATGGAATCCTATATGAAATTCTAAAATATACAGACCACAAATTCCAATTGGCTAAACTTAAACTCTTCTCAGCACCGGCATCTTCCCCAATATTTGGAGACAAGGACTTATCACCCCAATCCACAAAAGTAGAGACAAATTTGACCCCACTACCGTGGGATATGCGTCAACAGTAACCTTGGGAAAATCCTGTGGATTATCATTAACAGCAGACTCGTATATTTCCTCAGTGAAAACAGTGTATTGAGCAAATGTCAAATAGGCTTTTTATTAAATTACTGTACGACAGACCACGTATTCACCCTGCACACCCTAATTGACTAACAAACAAAAACAAAGGCAAAGTCTTATCATGCTTTGTTGACTTCATAAAAGCTTTAGACTCAATTTGGAATGAGGGTCTGCTATACAAATTGATAAAAAGTGATGTTAGGGGAAAAACAAGACATTATAAAATCCATGTACACAAACAACAAGTGTGTGGTTAAAATTGGCAACAAAAAAAACATTTCTTCCCACAGCACCGTGGGGTGAGACAGGGATGCAGCTTAAGCCCCACCCTCTTCAACATATATAATAAGGAATTGGCGAGGGCACTAGAACAGTCTGCAGCACCCGGCCTCACCCTACTAGAACCTGAAGTCAAATGTCTACTGTTTGCTGATGATCTGGTGCTTCTGTCCCCAACCAAGGAGGGCCTACAGCAGCACCTAGATCTTCTGCACAGATTCTGTCAGACTTGTGCCCTGACAGTAAATCTCAGTAAGACAAAAATAATGGTGTTCCAAAAAACGTCCAGTTGCCAGGCCCACGTTTTTTTTCTCCCATGTTTTGGTACCCTTCTCCAGATCTATGCCTCGACAAAATCCTGTCTCAGAGCTCTTCGAACAATTCCTCATGGCTTGGTTTTTAGACAGGAGTGTGCCTTTCAAAATCATGTATAATCAATTTGAATATACCACAGGTGGACTCCAATCAAGTTGTAGAAACATCTCAACGATGATCAATGGAAACAGGATGCAGCTGACCTCAGTTTCGAGTCTCATAGCAAAAGGGTCTGAATATTTCTGTAAATAAGGCATCTGTTTTTTATTTTTAATAAATGTGCAAAAATGTCTAAAAACCTGTTTTCGCTTTGTCATTATGGGTTATTGTGTGTAGATTGCAAAAAAATAAATAATATTTTTTTTAGAATAAGGCTATAACCTAACAAAATGTGGAAAAGGTCAAGGGGTCTGAATACTTTCCGAAGGCACAGTACCTCACCCTAAACAAGAAGGGCGAAAAGGAAAATAACATTTGATATCCCAATTAGTATCTGGCTAAAAACCTGTTGTAGAACACACTCTATGGCTGTGAGGTCTGGGGTCCGCTCACCAACCAATAATTCACAAAATAGGAGAAACACCCAATTGAGACTTTGCATGCAGAATTCTGCAAAAAAATACATTGTGTGCAATGCAAAAACCCAAACAATGTATGTAGGACAAAATTAGGACATCGGCTAATTATAAAAATCCAGGAAAGAGCTGTTCCATTCTACAATCACCTAAAAGGAAGCAATGCCTACACATTCCCTCACAAAGCCCTCACCTCAGCCAGCTGATTCTGCGGCTCTGTGAACAAACACAAACAGACCCAAAAAAACTGGTCAAATTGGAATGATATCTGGCCCTAAACTGAGAGTACGCAATGGCAGAATACCTGACCACGGTGACTGACCCAAAATTAAGGAAAGCTTTGACTATGTACAGACTCAGTGAGCATAGCCTTGCTATTGAGAAAGGCCACCGTAGACAGACCTGGCTCTCAAGAGGAGACAGGCTATGTGCCCACTGCCCACAAAACGAAGTGGATACTGAGCTGCACTTCCTAACCTCCTGCCAAATGTATGACCATATTAAGAGACACATATTTCCCTCAGATTACACAGACACACAAAGAATTTCAAAACAAATCAAACATTGATAAACTCACTTATATGTACGGCAAAATACTGCAGTGTGTAATCACAGCAGCAAGATGTGTGGCCCATTGCCATGAGAAAAGGGCAACCAGCTGAGCACAAACAACGTTGTAAATACCACAAATATTTATTTATTTGTCTTCCTCACTATTCATACTACAATTATTTTCACATGATTAAAACACTGATAATATAATACTGGAAATGTCTATCTTTTTGAAACCTTTGTGAGTGCAATGTTATCTGTTCAGTGTTAACTGTTCAGTGTTAACTGTTACTTCCTAATAGTTTTTTATATTGTTTTGTGTCTTCTCACTTTAGTTTGTTTATTTCACTTGCTTTGGCAATGTAAACATGTTTCCCATGCCAATTAAAGCCCTGTTGAATTGAATTGAGAGAGAGAGCGAACGAGCAAGATAAAGACCCAGCCACCAGCCCATATTAAACCCTCCCCTTCCTCCTGGTCTCAACCAATCGTCTCCTGCTGGCTCATAAACACTCCCACTGAAATATTAACACACACACTGTCAGACCTCTGCCCAGACACACACCTAGCACTCTACAGACCAATCCTAAGTAAGCCGTCTGTTAGGTGGGAATGGGATACATTTTGTCTGTGTGTGTGTGTGTGTGTGTGTGTGTGTGTGAGAGAGACTCACATTCCAGTCGATCGATGAGAAGAAGGCGTGACGTTTGATCTCCTCAACCCCGTCGGCCCCAGCCCCTACACAGATACAGAACACCGTCAGTAACAACACACACACACACAACGAGACAACCGTCAGTAACAAGTAACACACACACACACACACACACACACACACACACACACACACACACACACACACACACACCTACAATGAGACAACCGTCAGTAACACACACACACACTCTCACCCAGGTGGTTCATTTGTGTACCTGTCCGTGTTTTGTTACTTGTCATGTTTTGTGTTGTTTGTGGACCCCAGGAAGAGTAGCTGCTGCCTCTGCAAAAGCTAATGGAGATCCAAATAAACAAAGAAACTTACCCAGGCGGTTAGCAGGGTTGCGTTTAAACAGCATTCTCAGCAGACTCTGGGCTTCTAGACTCAGGAACTGAGGCATCCCTAACTTAGCTCTGAGGAGGGAGGGAGGGAGGGAGGGAGGGAGGGAGGGAGGGAGGGAGGGAGGGAGGGAGAAGACAGGAGAGAAGAGAGCGAGTGAAAACAATGTCTTGAACAAATGTCAAATTGGCTTCTTACCAAAATATCGTACGACAGACCACGTATACACACTGCACATCCTAATTGAAAAAGAAAATGCAAATAAAAAGTGAAGTCTTCTCATGCTTTATTGATAAAAAAAAAAGCTTGAGACTCAATTTGGCATGAGGGCCTGCTGTATAAACTGATGGAAAGCGGCATTCAGGGAAAACCGACAATATTATAAAATCAATGTACACAAATAATGTGCGCGGACAAAATAAACAAAAACACAGATTTCTTCCCTTAGGGCCGGAGGGGTGAGACAGGGATGCAGCTTGAGTCCCACCCTCTTCAACAACGAATGATCTGGTGTTTCGGTCCCCAACCAAGGAGGGCCGACAGCAGCACCTAGATCTGTCCCCAACCAAGGAGGGCCGACAGCAGCACCTAGATCGGTCCCCAACCAAGGAGGGCCTACAGCAGCACCTAGATCTGTCCCCAACCAAGGAGGGCCTACAGCAGCACATAGATCTGTCCCCAACCAAGGAGGGCCTACAGCAGCATCTAGATCTGTCCCCAACCAAGGAGGGCCTACAGCAGCACCAAGATCTTCTGCACAGATTATGTCAGAATTGGGCCCTGACAATAAATCTCAGTAAAACAAAAATAATGGTATTTCAAAAAAAGGTCCAGATGCCAGGACCACGACCATAAATTCTATCTAGACACCGTTGCCTTAGAGCACACAAAGAATTATACATACCTCGGTCTAAACATCAACACCACAAGTAACTTCCACAAAGCTATTAATGATCTGAGAGACAAGACAGAGGGGCCTACGGCATCAAAAGGAACATAACATTTGACATCCCAATTACGATCTGGCTACAAATACTTGAATCAGTTACAGAACCCATTGCCCTCTATGTTTGTGGTCCACTCACCAAACAAGAACATACAAAACAGGAAAAACACCCAATTGAGAATTCTGCAAAAAAATATCCAGAATTAGGACTATACCTACAAATGATCAAAATCCATAAAATAACTTAAATTCTACAACCACCTAAAAAGAAGCGATTCTCAATCCTTCCATAACAAAGCCATCACCTACAGAGAGATGAACGTCTGCCAGCTAGTGCAGGGACTCTGCTACAAACCCCACAGAGCCCCAGGAGAGCAACACAATTATACCAAACCAAAGCATGAGGGGAAAAAAATATATAAATTGATACATTGGAAAGAAAACAACAAAACAGAGCAAACTTGAATGTTATTTGGCCCTACACTGAGAGTACACAGTGGTAAAATACCTGACTGAGACTGGCCCAAAATTAAGGAAAGTGTTGACTATGTACAGACTCAGTGAGCATAGCCTTGCTATTGAGAGATGCCACCATAAGCAGACCCATTCCTCAAGAGAAGACAGGGTGTGGCTACTGCCCACTTCCTAACATACCAAATCTATGACCATATAAGAGACACATATTTCCCTCAAATTTGTGACCTGCTGCCACAAGAAAAAGGTCAACCAGAGGGTCAGAAACACAAATGTAAATATAACCTATATTTATCCCCCATCATTTGTATATTATCCTATTTGCACATTGTCACAACACTGTACATAGTATAACATTTAAAATGTTACATAAGCTATGAAAACAACTAACAATATAATATGTAATTCTATTACATTTTTGGGTAATGTTTACTGTTAATGTCTGATTGTTGTTGTCTTTGTTTTGTTTAAATCACTTTGTTGGTTTAGCATTTGTAAAAAGAGGCAAGAGAGGAGGAGGTGACAATGTAACAGAACAAATCACAAGTTAACTACTATGTGTACCTACACTGTAATTACATTGTACCAACATGTCAAATTAGATCTCGAGGGACAATCAAGGTGGAACAACATGGTTGTGGATGGAATTGCAGAATCTCCGAGACCTGGATGGAGTTTGAGGACAAATTGAGGGAAATGAGATCTGAGAAACTGAAGATATACCACAGAAATATTAAGGTAAAGAGCGCCCACACGACTGGAAAACCCACCACAGGCCCAGCTGACAGGCCTAGGCCGATAGTGGTCAAAATCCTGAGGTTAAAGAACAAGGTAGCTGTTCTTTAACAGCTTTCAAGAGAAAGCTTCTCACTGTAACCAGTGCCTGTAATCTGATTCAGGTTATAAATCAACCTACCAGGGTGTTACAAACACTACAGTAACAAGATCATCCACATGTATTGATCACATTTTTATAACACTAGAACGGTGTTCTAAAGCTATATCCATACCCATTGGATGAAGTGATCACAATATAGTGGCTTTATCCAGGAAAGCCAAAGTTCCAAAAGCTGGGCCTAAAATAGTGTATATAAAAGATTTTGCTGTGACTTAAGTGGATGATGTTAAATCAAATAAAATGTTATTGGTCACATACACATGGTTAGCAGATGTTAATGCGAGCGTAGCGAAATGCTTGTGCTTCTAGTTCCGACCATGCAGTAATATCTAACAAGTAATCTACCAATTCCATAACAACTACCTTATACACACAAGTGTAAAGGAATGAATAAAAATATGTACATATAAATATATGGATGAGCGATGGCCAAACGGCATAGGCAAGATGCAGTAGATGGTATAGAGTACAGTATATAGATATGAGATGAGTAATGTAGGATAAGTAAACATTATATAAAGTGGCATTGTTTAAAGCGGCTAGTGATACATTAATTACATCCAGTTTTTAAATATTAAGTGGCTAGAGATTTGAGTCAGTATGTTGACAGCAGCCACTCAATGTTAGTGATGGCTGTTTAACAGTCTGGTGGCCTTGAGATAGAAGCTGTTTTTCAGTCTCTCGGTCCCGGCTTTGATGCACCTGTACTGACCTCGCCTTCTGGATGATAGCGGGGTGAACAGGCAGTGGCTCGGGTGGTTGTTGTCCTTGATGATCTTTTTGGCCTTCCTGTGACATCGGGTGGTGTAGGTGTCCTGGAGGGCAGGTAGTTTGCCTCCGGTGATGCGTTGTGCAGACCGCACTACCCTCTGGAGAGCCTTCCGGTTGTGGGCGAAGCAGTTGCCGTACCAGGCGGTGATGCAGCCCGACAGGATGCTCTCGATTGTGCATCTGTAAAAGTTTGTGAGTGTTTTAGGTGTCAAGCCAACTTTCCTCAGCCTCCTGAGGTTGAAGAGGTGCTGTTGCACCTTCTTCACCACGCTGTCTGTGTGGGTGGACCATTTCAGTTTGTCCGTGATGTGTACGCCGAGGAACTTTAAAACTTTCCACCTTCTCCACTACTGTCCCGTCAATGTGGATAGGGTGCTGCTCCCTCTGCTGTTTCCTGAAGTCCACGATCATCTCCTTTGTTTTGTTGACATTGAGTGTGAGGTTGTTTTCCTGTCACCACACCCCGAGGGCCCTCACATCCTCCCTGAAGGTTGTCTCGTCGTTGTTGGTAATCAAGCCTAGTGTCGCCTGCAAACTTGATGATTGAGTTGGAGGCGTGCATGGCGACGCAGTCATGGGTGAACAGGGAGTACGGGAGAGGGCTGAGAATGCACCTTTGTGGGGCCCCAGTGTTGAGGATCAGGGAAGTGGAGGTGTTGTTTCCTACCTTCACCACCTGAGGGCGGCCCGTCAGGAAGTCCAGGACCCAGTTGCACAGGACGGGGTTCAGACCCAGGGCCCCGAGCTTAATGATGAGCTTCGAGGGTACTATGGTGTTGAATGCTGAGCTATAGTCAATGAACAGCATTCTTACATAGGTATTCCTCTTGCCCAGTTGGGATAGGGCAGTGTGCAGTGTGATGGCGATTACATCGTCTGTGGACCTATTGAGGTTGTAAGAAAATTGAAGTGGGTCTAGGGTGTCAGGTAGTGTGGAGGTGATATGGTCCTTGACTAGTCTCTCAAAGCACTTCATGATGACAGAGGTGAGTGCTACGGAGCAGTAGTCATTTATTTCAGTTACCTCTGCATTCTTGGGTACAGGAACACTGGTGGCCATCTTGAAGCATGTGGGGACAGCAGACTTGGATAGGGAGAGATTGAATATTGAATATTTCCGTAAACACACCAGCCAGCAGGTCTGCGCATGCTCTGAGGACGTGGCTAGGGATGCTGTCTGGGCCGGCAGGGTTAACACGTTTAAATGTCTTATTTACGTCGGCCACGGAGAAGGAGAGCCCACAGTCCTTGGTAGCAGGCCATGTCGGTGGCACTGTGTTATCCTCAAAGCGGGCAAAGAACGTATTAAGCTTGTCCAGAAGCAAGACGTCGGTGTCCGCGACATGGCTGATTTTTCTTTTGTAGTCCGTGATTGTCTGTAGACCCTGGCACGTGTCTCGTGTCTGATCCGTTGAATTGTCTCTATACTGAC
The DNA here is from genome assembly GCF_901001165.1 of Salmo trutta. Lineage (NCBI taxonomy): Eukaryota > Metazoa > Chordata > Actinopteri > Salmoniformes > Salmonidae > Salmo > Salmo trutta. Next base: position 404,706 of record NC_042959.1, read on the forward strand.
GTTTTGCCTGTTTTATTGCCTTGTGGTGGGAATGACTACTCTCTTTGTATTCTTCCATATTCCCAGTCACCTTGCCATGGTTAAATGCGATGGTTTGTGCTTTCAGTTTTGCTCGAATGCTGCCATCTATCCACGGTTTCTGGTTAGGGTAGGTTTTAATAGTCACAACGAGTACAATATCTTCTATACACTTCCTGATAAACTCAATCACCGTTTCAGTGAATTCGTCAATATTATTCTAGGAAACTACCCGGAACATATCCCAGTCCGCGTGATCAAAACAACCTTGAAGCGTGGATTCCGATTGGTCAGACCAGCGTTGAATGGTCCTTAGCACGGGTACTTCCTGTTTGAGTTTCTGCCTACAGGAAGGGAGTCGCAAAATGGATTTGTAGTCAGATGCGTCGAAAGGAGGGCGGGGAGGGCCTTGTATGCATCCCGGAAGTTGGATTAACACTGGTCTAGTCTTTTAGCAGCGAGAGTACTACAGTCAATATGCTGATAAAATTTAGGCAGCCTTTTCCTCAAATTTGCTTTGTTAAAATCCCCAGCTACAACAAATGCAGCCTCAGGATAAATGGTTTCCAGTTTGCATAAAGTCCAGTGAAGTTCCTTGAGGGCCATCGTGGTATCGGCTCGAGGGTGGGATATACACGGCCGTCACTATAATCAAAGTAAATTCTCTTGGGAGAGAATACGGTCGGCATTTGATTGTGAGGAATTCTAGGTTGGGTGAAAAAAAGGACTTGAGTTCCTGTATTTTATCACAATTACACCATGAATCGTTAATCATGAAACAGACCCTCCTCCTTCCCAGAGAGATGTTTATTCCGGTCGGCGCGATGGACTGAGAATCCAGATGGCTGGACTGACTCCGACAGTATATCCCGAGAGAGCCATGTTTCTGTGAAACAGAGTATGTTACAATCCCTGACGTCTCTCTGGAAAGAAACCCTTGCCCTGATCTCGTCAACTTTGTTATCCAGGGACTGAACATTAGCAAGTAATATACTCGGAAGCGGAGGGTAGCGCCGGAAGAAATGGCAGCAGTTTTACGGCGCCCAACCAATTGTGCTGTTATGTGTTTTTTTACAACTTATTTTGTACATAATGTTTCTGCAACCGTATCTTACGGCAGAAAAATAACTTCTGGATATCAGGACAGCGATCACTCACCTCAGATTAGACAAAGATTTTTTCTTCAACAAGCAGGACGCACAGGACATTCTCCAAACACCTGACAAGGTCAACATCCCAGTTATTAGCAAGAGGAAGAGACGCATGTACAGAGGACACAGAGCGGGATGCCTCGTAAGGATCCACAGAAAGCGATTGGAAAAGCTGCCGTTACCGTCGATATTACTCACAAACGTGCAATAATTGGACAATAAATTAGACGAGGTACGATCACGAATATCCTACGAACGGGACATCAAAAACTGTAATATCTCATGTTTCCCGAAATTGTGGCTGAATGATGACATGGATAATCAGCTTGCGGGATATACGCTGCACCGGCAAGATAGAACAGCACACTCCAGTAAGACGAGGGGGGGCAGTCTGTGCATATTTGTAAACAACAGCTGATGCACGAAATCTAAGGAAGTCTCGAGATTTTGCTCGCCTGAGGTAGAGTATATTGTGATAAATTGCAGACCACTATAATCAAAGTAAATTCTCTTGGGAGATCATACGGTCGGCATTTGATTGTGAGGAATTCTAGGTTGGGTGAACAAAAGGACTTGAGTTCCTGTATTTTATCACAATTACACCATGAGTTGTTAATCATGAAACAGACCCCCACCCTCCTCCTTCCTAGAGAGATGTTCTCATCGACGGGGCTGTAGTGGAGCAGGTTGAGAGTTTCAAGTTCCTTGGTGTCCACATCACCAACAAACTAGAATGGTCCAAACACACCAAGACAGTCGTGAAGAGGGCACAACAAAGCCTATTCCCCCTCAGGAAACTAAAAAGATTTGGCATGGGTCCTGAGATCTTCAAAAGTTTCTACAGCTGCAACGTCGACAGCATCCTGACTGGTTGCAAGGCTTCTCAACAGTTTTTACCTCCAAGCCATAAGACTCCTGAACAGGTAATCAAATGGCTACCCAGACTATTTGCATGGTGCGGCAACGTAGCCTAGTGGTTAGAGTGTTGGACTAGTAACTGAAAGGTTGCAAGATCAAATCCCCGAGCTGACGAGGTACAAATCTGTCGTTCTGCCCCTGAACAAGGCAGTTAACCCACTGTTCCTAGGCCATCATTGAAAGTAAAAATTTGTTCTTAACTGACTTGCCTAGTAAGGTAAAATATATATATTTTTTAAAGTGTGCCCCCCGACCCCTTTTTACGCTGCTGCTACTCTCTGTTTATCATATATGCATAGTCACTTTAACTATACATTCATGTACACCACCTCAAGCTGAACCTCGGCAAGACGGAGCTGCTCCTCCTCCCAGGGAAGGACTGCCCGTTCCATGATCTCGCCATCACGGTTGACAACTCCCTTGTGTCCTCCTCCCAGAGTGCTAAGAACCTTGGCGTGACCCTGGACAACACCCTGTCGTTTTCCACTAACATCAAGGCGGTGACCCGATCCTGTAGGTTCATGCTCTACAACATTCGCAGAGTACGACCCTGCCTCACACAGGAAGCGGCGCAGGTCCTAGTCCAGGCACTTGTCATCTCCCGTCTGGATTACTGCAACTCGCTGTTGGCTGGGCTCCCTGCCTGTGCCATTAAACCCCTACAACTCATCCAGAACCCCGCAGCCCGTCTGGTGTTCAACTTTCCCAAGTTCTCTCACGTCACCCCGCTCCTCCGCTCTCTCCACTGGCTTCCAGTTGAAGCTCGCATCCGCTACAAGTCCATGGTGCTTGCCTACGGAGCTGTGAGGGGAACGGCACCTCCGTACCTTCAGGCTCTGATCAGGCCCTACACCCAAACAAGGGCACTGCGTTCATCCACCTCTGACCTGCTCGCCTCCCTACCTCTGAGGAAGCACAGCTCCCGCTCAGCCCAGTCAAAACTGTTCGCTGCTCTGGCACCCCAATGGTGGAACAAGCTCCCTCACGACGCCAGGACAGCGGAGTCAATCACCACCTTCCGGAGACACCTGAAACCCCACCTCTTTAAGGAATACCTGGGATAGGATAAAGTAATCCTTCTACCCCCCCCCCCAAAAGATTTAGATGCACTACTGTAAAGTGGTTTTTCCACTGGATATCTTAAGGTGAATGCACCAATTTGTAAGTCGCTCTGGATAAGAGCGTCTGCTAAATGACTTAAATGTAAATGTAAATGTACATACTACCTCAATTGGCCCGACCAACCAGTGCCCCCGCACATTGGCTAACCGGGCTATCTGCATTGTGTCCCGCCACCCACCAACCCATCTTTTATGCCACTGCTACTCTCTGTTCATCATATATGCATAGTCACTTTAACCATATCTACATGTACATACTACCTCAATCAGCCTGACTAACCGGTGCCTGTATGTAGCCTCGCTACTGTAATTTTTATTAAACCTTCATTTAACCAGGAAGGGCTCATTGAGATTTAAAATCTCTTTTTCAAGGGCGTCCTGGCCAGATATGCAGCACCAAGTCATTACAAAAATTACAGACAAACAACATGAAAAACTACAAATAATCTAGTAAAAACCATAGAATTCACAAGAATATTACAAAATCAAAAACAGCAAATTAAAAACATTGACATGTCAGGGAATCAGTCTCAAGATCATTCATCAGTGATTTAAAAATACCAATCGGGACAAGTTCTTCCAGTTTAAAAGTATTTTGTAAGGCATTCCAAGACAATGGCGCAGAGTACATAAAAGCCCTTTTACCAAATTCAGATCGGACATTTGGAACAGTTAGCAGGATAAAGTCCAGCGAACGAAGAGACGACCCTCCACATTACTGAACAATAAAAATGCCCAAATAAAACAAATAAAACAGTAGTAAACCCAACATGGCTTTGTAAATAAAAATATACCAGTGACTGAGCCTATGAGTGACTAGAGAAGGCCAGCCAACCCTGGTATATAAAGTGCAGTGGTGCGTAAGGGTTTTGCAGTTTAAAATAAATCTCAAAGTGCCATGGTAAAGGGTGTCAATTGATCTCAAACACTGAGCGGAAGCATTCATATATAAAATATCCCCATAGTCTAGTAAAGGCATAAATGTAGCTGATACTAGCCTCCTGGCTTCAAAAGAAAAACAGGCCTTATTCCTAAAATAAAAACCCAATTTCAGCTTCAATTTTTTTGTAAGTTGTTGAATATGCAATTTAAAAGAGAGGCTGTCATCAATTAAATTTCCAAGATATTTATATGAGATATTTATATGAGGTTACAGTCTCAATCTCAATGCACTGACAGGTAATAATAGGTGAAAAGTTTAGAGGTCTATTTCTTGCTTTAGAAAACACCAATAGTTTAGTTGTCAGTATTGAGGATAAGCTTCAATCGACACAATAGCCTCGCTGATGTATATAGCCTCGCTACTGTTATTTTTCACTGTCTTTTAACTGTTGTTTTTATTTCTTTACTTACCTATTGTTCACCTAATACCTATTTTGCACTATTGGTTAGAGCCTGTAAGTAAGCATTTCACTGTAAGGTCTACACCTGTTGTATTCGGCGCACGTGAGGCCTTAAAGAGATGCTCTGCTTTTTTGACACCACACCCCACAAAGCAAGTCCTGCAGGCTCTAGTTTTGTCTGTGATTATTGTCCAATCATACGATCAAGTGAAGCAAAGAAGGACCTAGTTAACCTCTCTTGGGTAGGGGGCAGTATTTTGACGTCCAGATGAAAAGCGTGCCCGTAGTAAACTGCCTGCTACTCAGGCCCAGAAGGTAGGATATGCATATTATTAGTAGATTTGGATAGAAAACTCTGAAGTTTCTAAAACTGTTTGAATGTCGTCTGTGAGTATAACAGAACTCATATGGCAGGCAAAAACCTGAGAAAAAATCCAACCAGGAAGTGTGGAAATCTGAGGTTTGTAGTTTTTCAAGTGATTGCCTATCTAATATACAGTGTCTGTGGGGTCATTTTGCACTTCCTAAGGCTTCCACTAGATGTCAACAGTCTTTAGAACATTGTTTCATGCTTCTACTGTGAATGGGGAGAGAATAAGAGCTCTTGGAATCAGATGACTGAGAAAATGAAATGAACTCATTCACGCGTGCTCCCGTGAGAGTTACATGTGTTCCTTTTCTTTTTTGAAGACAAAGGAATTGTCCGGTAGAACGTTGTTTCATGCTTCTACTGTGAAGGGGGAGAGAATAAGAGCTGTTTGAATCAGGGGTCTGGCAGAATGCCATGAGCTTTGGGAGCGAGCTGCGTTCCTTTTAATTTCTAAAGACAAAGGAATCGTCCGGTTGGAATATTATGATAAAAACATCCTAAAGATTGATTCTATACATCGTTTGACATGTTTCTACGAACTGTAATAGAACTTTTTTGACTTTTCGTCTGAACTTACTGCGTGAGCACAGTGCATTTGGAGTACTCGACTGAACGCGCGAACAAAAAGGAGGTATTTGGACATAAATATGGACTTTATCGAAACAAAACAAACATTTATTGTGGAACTGGGATTCCTGGGAGTGCATTCTGATGAAGATCATCAAAGGTAAGTAAATATTTATAATGCTATTTGTGACTTCTGTTGACTCCAAAATGGCGGGTATCTGTATGGCTTCTTTTGGTGTCTGAGCGCTGTACTCAGATTATTGCAAAGTTTGCTTTCGCCGTAAAGCTTTTTTGAAATCTGACACAGCGGTTGCATTAAAGAGAAGTTTATCTATAATTCTGTGCATAACACTTGTATCTTTTATCAAAGTTTATGATGAGTATTTCTGTAATTTGATGTGCTCATTCACCGGATGTTTTGGAGGCAAAACATTTCTGAACATTACACGCCAATGTAAAATGGGGTTTTTGGATATAAATATGAACTTTATCGAGCAAAACATACATGTGTTGTGTAACATGAAGTCCTATGAGTGTCATTTGATGAAGATCATCAAAGGTTAATGATTAATTTTAGCTGTATTTCTGGTTTTTGTGACACCTCTCCTTGCTTGGAAAATGGCTGTGTGGTTTTTCCTGTCTAGGTGCTGTCCTAACATAATCTAATGCTATGCTTTCGCCGTAAAGCCTTTTTGAAATCGGACACTGTGGTTGGATTAACGAGAAGATTATCTTTAAAATGGTGTATAATACTTGTATGTGTGAGAAATTTGAATTATGAGATTTTTGTTGTTTTGAATTTGGCGCCCTGCTATTTCACTGGCTGTTGGCGAGGTGGGACGCTACCGTCCCAAATACCCCAGAGAGGTTTTAATCTTTCTAGGGTCGGTGGGACGATACCGTCTCACATACCCCAGAGAGGTTTTAAGCTGCAGCTGGCCCAGAACAGAGCAGCACGTCTTGCTCTTCATTGTAATCAGAGGGCTGATATTAATACTATGTATGCCAGTCTCTCTTGGCTAAGAGTTGAGGAAAGACCGACTGCATCACTTCTTGTTTTTTTAAGAAACATTAAATGTGTTGAAATTTCCTAAATGTTTGCAGTCAACATAGACACAGCACTGACACAAACACTTACACAACCAGACATGCCAATTTGGGTATTTTCACAGTCCCAAGGTCAAGAACAAATTCAAGGAAATGAACAGTGTTATAGAGAGCCATAAATGCATGGAACTCCCATCTTATATCACGCAAGCAAACAGCATTTGTGGTTTCAAAAGATGAATAAAGTATCGGCACAACGCCTCTCCCTATGTGACCTACTGGTTGTGTGTATCTGATAGATGCTCACACACTACATGTTAATGTTTAAAATGCTTGTCAACTGTAGTCTTTTGTCTGTAATGTATAATCCTTTATATGTCGGACCCTGTAAAGACTAGCTGTCGGCTAATGGGGATCCTAATGAATTAAATCCAATAACAGTACCAATGTTGTAGAACAAGTGTGGTTGACTTACTTGAGGATCATGTTCATGGTCTCGTTGCGGTCTTTTCCCTGGAATGGTAACGTCCCAGTCAGCATTTCAAACTATACAGAGAGGAGAGACAGACATTCGGCTGGGGTTACAGGTACAGGTTAGATACAGGTAGAGACATTTGGCTGGGGTTACAGGTACAGGTTAGATACAGGTAAAGACATTAGGCTGGGGATACAGGTACAGATTAGGTACAGGTAGAGACATTAGGCTGGGGTTACAGGTACAGGTTAGATACAGGTAGAGACATTCGGCTGGGGTTATAGGTACAGGTTAGATACAGGTAGACACATTAGGCTGGGGTTACAGGTACAGGTTAGATACAGGTAGAGATGTTAGGCTGGGGTTATAGATACAGGTTAGATACAGGTAGACACATTAGGCTGGGGTTACAGGTACAGGTTAGATACAGGTAGAGATGTTAGGCTGGGGTTATAGATACAGGTTAGATACAGGTAGACACATTAGGCTGGGGTTACAGGTACAGGTTAGATACAGGTAGAGATGTTAGGCTGGGGTTATAGATACAGGTTAGATACAGGTAGACACATTAGGCTGGGGTTATAGGTACAGGTTAGATACAGGTAGACACATTAGGCTGGGGTTATAGATACAGGTTAGATACAGGTAGAGACATTAGGCTGGGGTTTCAGGTACAGGTTAGATACAGGTAGAGATGTTAGGCTGGGGTTATAGATACAGGCATGATAAAGGAATGTATATGTTTAAAGTAATGACTAAAGGATTCCACCCTGAAATCCTATAATTGTATGAAATGTGTTAGAGTCATAATTCCATAATGTGTGTGTGACTAGACCATTGTGTTACTATGTAGTAATGTGAGAGTTGAGACAACAAAGGACAACAGGAAAGAGGCCCCTTTCCAAGGCCCCTCTAATCTAGGGAGGAGAGACACGGCTAGGAACTGCCAGGCGGGTAGAAAAGTGATAAACGGTGTGTGTGTGTGTGCGTAGGTGGGGGTGAGAGTTATAAAATGACTGTGTATGCATTTTTGACTTCAGAACGTTCTCTGAATAAACTACGAACCTTTTGCAGTATCTGAGACTTTGCCTAATTCTTATTTTGAATCCGGGATTTACAACCTCGGGTGAATTGGTCAAAACTTTAATACAGGCAGATTCATTAGGCTGGGGTTACAGGTACAGACTAGATACAGGTAGAGACATTCGGCTGGGGTTACAGGTACAGGTAAAATACAGGTAGAGATATTAGGCTGGGGTTATAGGTACAGGTAAAATACAGGTAGACACATTAGGCTGGGGTTACAGGTACAGGTAAGATACAGGTAGAGACATTAGGCTGGGGTTATAGATACAGGTAAATACATTAGGCTGGGGTTATAGATACAGGTAAAGACATTAGGCTGGGGTTATAGATACAGGTAAAGACATTAGGCTGGGGTTATAGATACAGGTAAATACATTAGGCTGGGGTTATAGATACAGGAAGAGACATTAGGCTGGGGTTATAGATACAGGTAGAGACATTAGGCTGGGGTTATAGATACAGGAAGAGACATTAGGCTGGGGTTATAGATACAGGTAAAGACATTAGGCTGGGGTTATAGATACAGGAAGAGACATTAGGCTGGGGTTATAGATACAGGTAAAGACATTAGGCTGGGGTTATAGATACAGGTGATGTAGAGGTGTGCTTACCATGAGCACTCCTAGACTCCACCAGTCAGCACTCTGTGTGTGTCCTCTTCTGTTGACGACCTCAGGAGCCATGTACTCCACCGTCCCACAGAATGAGTAGGCCTTCTTATCAACATCCACTGACTCCTTACTCAAACCAAAGTCTGAAATACACAACCACTTCTTCCTTTTAGCTCCAACATAAACACACAACATCTCCTGAAGCACCACAGCCCAGACAGAGAGCAGGTCCTACCTGTTAACTTGATGTGTCCAGCTTCATCTAACAAAATGCTGAAAACAGAGAACCACATTAGTAGGTATAGTAGAGAAACACACAGGCCTCCTAACAGTACCAACATCACCATCAACAACAACAAACACCCCTAACCAGTAACACCCTTAACCCATCACCAGTAACACCCCTAACCCATCACCACTAACCCATCACCCCTAACACCCCTAACCCATCACCAGTAACACCCCTAACCCATCACCAGTAACACCCCTAACCCATCACCACTAACCCATCACCCCTAACACCCCTAACCCATCACCAGTAACACCCCTAACCCATCACCAGTAACACCCCTAACCCATCACCACTAACCCATCACCCCTAACACCCCTAACCCATCACCAGTAACACCCCTAACCCATCACCAGTAACACCCCTAACCCATCACCAGTAACACCCCTAACCCATCACTAGTAACACCCCTAACCCATCACCCCTAACTCATCACTAGTAATACCCCAAACCCATCACCAGTAACACCCCTAACCCATCACTAGTAATACCCCTAACCCATCACCAGTAACACCCCTAACCCATCACTAGTAATACCCCAAACCCATCAACAGTAACACCCCTAACACCCCTAACCCATCACCAGTAATGCCCCAAACCCATCACTAGCAACACCCCTAACCCATCACTAGCAACACCCCTAACCCATCACCAGTAACACCCCTAACCCATCACCAGTAACACCCCTAACCCATCACCAGTAACACCCCTAACCCATCACCAGTAACACCCCTAACCCATCACCAGTAACACCCCTAACCCATCACTAGTAACACCCCTAACCCATCACTAGTAACACCCCTAACCCAACACCCCTAACCAGTAACACCCCTAACACATCACTAGTAACACCCCTAACCCATCACCAGTAACACCCCTAACCCAACACCCCTAACCAGTAACACACCTAACCCATCACTAGTAATACCACTAACCCATCACCAGTAAAACCCCTAACCCATCACCAGTAACACCCCTAACCCATCACCAGTAACACCCCTAACCCATCACTAGTAACACCCCTAATCCATCACAAGTAACACCCCTAACCCATCACTAGTAACACCCCTAACCCATCACCAGTAACACCCCTAACCCATCACCAGTAACACCCCTAACCCATCACCAGTAATACCCCTAACCCATCACTAGTAACACCCCTAACCCATCACCAGTAACACCCCTAACACCCCTAACCCATCACTAGTAATACCCCTAACCCATCACCAGTAACACCCCTAACCCATCACCAGTAATACCCTTAACCCATCATCAGTAACACCCCTAACCCATCACCAGTAACACCCCTAACCCATCACTAGTAACACCCCTAACCAATCACCAGTAACACCCCTAACACCCCTAACCCATCACTAGTAATACCCCTAACCCATCACCAGTAACACCCCTAACCCATCACTAGTAATACCCCTAACCCATCACCAGTAACACCCCTAACCCATCACTAGTAACACCCCTAACCCATCACCAGTAACACCCCTAACCCATCACTAGTAACACCCCTAACCCATCACTAGTAACACCCCTAACCCATCACCCCTAACCCATCACTAGTAATACCCCTAACCCATCACCAGTAACACCCCTAACCCATCACTAGTAATACCCCTAACCCATCACCAGTAACACCCCTAACCCATCACTAGTAACACCCCTAACCCATCACCAGTAACACCCCTAACCCATCACTAGTAACACCCCTAACCCATCACTAGTAACACCCCTAACCCATCACCCCTAACCCATCACTAGTAATACCCCTAACCCATCACCAGTAACATCCCTAACCCATCACTAGTAATACCCCTAACCCATCACCAATAACACCCTTAACCCATCACTAGTAACACCCCTAACCCATCACCAGTAATACCCCTAACCCATCACCAGTAATACCCCTAACCCATCACCAGTAATACCCCTAACCCATCACCATCAACAACAAGACAATGTGTCTTCTAAAGGAGAAAGCAGCACCCGCAATACACCCCAAAACCATCACTAGTAACACCCCTAACCCATCACCCCTAACCAATACCTAGTAACAACCCTAACCCATCACCCCTAACCAATACCTAGTAACACCCCTAACCCATCACCAGTAATACCCCTAACCCATCACCCCTAACCCATCACCCCTAACCCATCACTAGTAATACCCCTAACCCATCACTAGCAACACCCCAACCACCCCAACCCATCATTAGCAACACCCCAACCCATCACTAGCAACACCCCAACCCATCACTAGCAACACCCCAACCACCCTATCCCATTACTAGCAACACCCCAACCACCCTAACCCAACACTAGCAACACCCCAACCACCTTATCCCATCATTAGCAACACCCCAACCACCCTATCCCATCATTAGCAACACCCCAACCACCCCTAACCCATCATTAGCAACACCCCAACCACCCTATCCCATCATTAGCAACACCCCAACCACCCTAACCCATTACTAGCAACACCTCAACCACCCTAACCCATGACTAGCAACACCCCAAACTCACCACTAGCAACACCCCAACCACCCCTAACCCAATACTAGCAACACCCCAACCACCCCTAACCCATCACTAGCAACACCCCAACCACCCTATCCCATCACTAGCAACACCCCAACCACCCCTAACCCTTCACTAGCAACACCCCAACCACCCTAACCCATCACCAGCAACACCCCAACCCATCACTAGCAACACCCCAACCACCCCTAACCCATCACTAGCAACACCCCAACCTCCCCTAACCCATTACTAGCAACACCCCAACCACCCTAACCCATCACTAGCAACACCCCAACCTCCCCTAACCCATCACCAGCAACACCCCAACCTCCCCTAACCCATCACCAGCAACACCCCAACCTCCCCTAACCCAATCACTAGCAACACCCCAACCTCCCCTAACCCATTACTAGCAACACCCCAACCACCCTAACCCATACTAGCAACACCCCAACCTCCCTATCCCATCACTAGCAACACCCAAACCTCACCTAACCCATCACTAACACCCCAACCACCCCTAACCCATCACTAGCAACACCCTAACCCATCACTAGCAACACCCCAACCCATCACTAGCAACACCCCAAACACCCTATCCCATCACTAGCAACACCCCAACTACCCTAACCCAATACTAGCAACACCCCAACCACCCTATCCCATCATTAGCAACACCCCAACCACCCCTAACCCATCATTAGCAACACCCCAACCACCCTAACCCATCACTAGCAACACCCCAACCACCCTAACCCATGACTAGCAACACCCCAACCACCCCTAACTCACCACTAGCAACACCCCAACCACCCCTAACCCATCACTAGCAACACCCCAACCACCCTATCCCATCACTAGCAACACCCCAACCACCCCTAACCCATTACTAGCAACACCCCAACCACCCTAACCCATCACCAGCAACACCCCAACCCATCACTAGCAACACCCCAACCACCCCTAACCCATCACTAGCAACACCCCAACCACCCTAACCCATTACCAGCAACACCCCAACCCATCACTAGCAACACCCCAACCCATACCAGCAACACCCCAACCCATCACTAGCAACACCCCAACCCATCACCAGCAACACCCCAACCCATTACTAGCAACACCCCAACCACCCCTAACCCATCACTAGCCACACCCCAACCACCCCTAACCCATCACTAGCAACACCCCAACCACCCTAACCCATCACTAGCAACACCCCAACCACCCTAACCCATCACTAGCAACACCCCAACCACCCCTAACCCATCACTAGCAACACCCCAACCACCCCTAACCCATCACTAGCAACACCCCAACCATCACTAGCAACACCCCAACCATCACTAGCAACACCCCAACCATCACTAGCAACACCCCAACCACCCTAACCCATCACTAGCAACACCCCAACCACCCCTAACCCAGCACTAGCAACACCCCAACCACCCCTAACCCCTCACTAGCAACACCCCAACCATGTAGATTAGGGTTTAAATCCCTGGAGTTAGAGGCAGAAAGACTAGGAGGGTCAGGGATTATGGGACATACTTCTCTGGTTTGAGGTCTCTGTAAACTATTCCCAGATGGTGCAGGTGGTCGAGGGCCAGAGCCAGCTCTGCTAGGTAGAATTTCACATCTTCCTCTGTAAACATAACCTAGTGAGAACTGGACACATTTACTGTCTGTTCTGGCCTCGGAGGGAAGAGTCATAGGCAAGACAACATTATAACGTCATATTCCTAAATACAGCTAGGGATACACAAAACAATATTATATACATTATATTAATAATACTATTTACACATTTAAATACAGCCATATTCTTTAAATCAGGGGTGTCAAACGTCCGGCCCGCGGGCCGGATTAGGCCCGCAAAGGGGTTTAATCCGGCCCGCGAGATGATTTTGTAAAGTATAAAAATGAGCTGCAATTTTTCAATAAAAGAAACTGCTGTTCCAATTGCGTCCACTGGATGGCGCAATAGCAATTGTGTTAAGCAAGCAAACTGTTTATACCGGACCAGGGCAAGTAGGTCAAGCAAGTGCAGCCAGTCCGGATGAGCTACTTTGTTTTTGCCCGCGATATTTATTACCGCTTCTACTTTTAACATTATGTGCTTTGGCACCCTCATTGCCCCAATATGTCTCTGGGACGCAGAGTGTTCCAAGAAAAATGGTCAGCCTCCTATTTATTCACGGAATTGAATGGGAAAGCTGTATGTTTGGTGTGTTCACAGCATGTTGCAGTGCTGAAAGAGTATAACCTTCGTCGCCACTATGTGAGTCTTCATGCCGACAAATATGACAACTTTCAAGGACAGCGGAGAAGAGAGAAGGTGAATGAACTGTTGGCTGAAGAAGAACTGAAGAAACAGCAGTCTGTGTTTACTCACAGCCGAGACATCAGTGACGCTGCAGTGAAAGCTAGCTACCTCATTGCTAATGAAATCGCAGTGGCTTCAAAACCATTTAGTGAGGGTGAATTTGTAAAAACATGCATGATGAAGGCAGCGGAGATTGTGTGCCCTGAAAAGCGCCAGGCTTTTGCAAATATCAGCCTGACAAGAAACACAGTTGCAGACAGGATTTCCGATCTTTCAGTGGATTTGGACAGCCAGTTGAAGCAAAAAGTAAAGTCATTTATTGGGTTTTCAGTTGCAATTGATGAAAGCACGGACATTACAGATGTTGCACAACTGGCCA
>NC_042959.1:428941-494183 GCF_901001165.1 Salmo trutta
GAGTCCTGACCGGGACCAAGAAGTCAGCCCACATCACCCCAGTCCTTACTGAACTCCAGTGGCCTCGGATCAACTAGAGGATAGACTAGAAAATCCTCCTGAGAGTCTTTACAGTCTAGAATAGAGTGAGGGACCTCTCTTGGCCCTCGCCTATAGAATGCTCTCCCTGACCATCTGAGAGACACCCCATTAAATCGGAACTTTTAAAACGGGACATAAAACCCATTTCTCCAGACTGTTTTTCTTCAAGTCCTAATCTGGAAAGTGCTTTTAGCACCAAGCCTCTCTACTGATTATAAATGTATTCTGTTATTATGGAAGGTTTTATTTTATCTTTTTTTGTTGTTGCGTTTAACAGGTACGCCACCCTCCACCGGGTACGCCACCCTCCACCGGGTACGCCACCCTCCACCGGGTACGCCACCCTCCACCGGGTACACCACCCTCCACCGGGTACACCACCCTCCACCAGGTACACTACCCTCCACCACCCTCCACCAGGGTCGCTACCCTCCACCAGGGTCGCTACCCTCCACCAGGGTCGCTACCCTCCACCAGGTACACCACCCTCCACCAGGTACACTACCCTCCACCAGGTACACTACCCTCCACCAGGTACACTACCCTCCACCAGGTACACTACCCTCCACCGGGTACACCACCCTCCACCAGGTACACTACCCTCCACCACCCTCCACCAGGGTCGCTACCCTCCACCAGGGTCGCTACCCTCCACCAGGTACACCACCCTCCACCAGGTACACCACCCTCCACCAGGTACACTACCCTCCACCAGGTACACTACCCTCCACCAGGTACACTACCCTCCACCAGGTACACTATCCTGAAAAGCTCTATACAAATTACTATTATTATTTCTACTACTACTGCACACACCCTCCATGTACCTCACACACCCTCCACATTCCTCACACAGTGACACACACCCTCCACGTTCCTCACACACCCTCCATGTTCCTCACACAGCGACACACACACCCTCCATGTTCCTCACAGTGACACACACCCTCCATGTTCCTCACACACCCTCCATGTTCCTCACACACCCTCCATGTTCCTCACACAGTGACACACACCCTCCACATTCCTCACACAGCGACACACACCCTCCATGTTCCTCACACACCCTCCATGTTCCTCACACAGTGACACACACCCTCCATGTTCCTCACACACCCTCCATGTTCCTCACAGTGACACACACCCTCCATGTTCCTCACACAGTGACACACACCCTCCATGTTCCTCACACACCCTCCATGTTCCTCACACACCCTCCATGTTCCTCACACAGCGACACACACACCCTCCATGTTACTCACACAATGAGTATAAGACTCTCCCTCGTCCATGGGCTCATCCAGGATCTGGTGACCATTGACCTGGAACACACACACACACACACACACACACACACACAGTAAACAACCAGGTCAACACAATACAAATCACACATCAACATCTACAGAGCTGACACACAACACAATGGGAGCGTTCCAGCAGGTCAATTTGGTTAAGTCAGTGAAAACTAGAGCTGTTCCCGACAAAATAAAATCTTAGTCGACCGAAAGTCGCCTGTTCATTCAACCAATCGTACATTTTTAAATGCGTATTTTTCCATATATAGACACAGCCTATGTGTTTAATAAAATCAATTATAAGCATTGAGCTTGTCTGATGCTTAAAGCTTATGGTTTGATGAAATGAGACAAATGCCCCAAGAGGGCACCAGAGATCTAGATAACCAGAAGAAAAAAACCTGACCCAACTATTCTCTCCTCCTGCTGGCTTTCGCAGATTCTGCCATTACTCTCCTGAAGTTGCCGGTAAGAGGCAACACCAGGAGACTGCAGCCTTTCTCATGTGGAACGCCAATTTATCTTACTATTTCACCGATCTGCGTGCCTGCAAGTTATGGTTTTCATATGTACATTTTTGTGAAAGCTTCATTTAATTGATAACATCTTCATACCTCAAAATCATTGTCATGTGGTTAATCAAAATTATATATAAATGTAAATGAAAATGATACTAACCGAAAAATGTACTTCCATTGCCAACTACAATGCATTCGGAAAGTATTCAGACCACTTGACTTTTGATACATTTTGTTATGTGTCAGCCTTATTCTAAATGGATTAAATAAAGGTTTTTCAACATTTCTGGCAAAATATTTTAAAAATGCACGTTAGTATTCAGTCCCTTTGCTATGTGACTCGAAATTAAGCTCAGGTGCATCCTGTTTCCATTGATTAATTATCCTTGATGTTTCTACAACTTGATTGGAGTCCACCTGTGGAAAATTTAATTTATTGGACATGATTTTGGAAAGGCACACACACCTGTCTATATAAGGTCCCACAGTTGACAGTGCATGTTAGAGCAAAAACCAATCCATGAGGTCGAAGGAAATGTCTGTAGAGCTCAGAGACAGGATTGTGTCAAGGCACAGATCTGGGGAAGTGTACCAAAAAATGTCTGCAGCATTGAAGGTCCTCAAGAACACAGTGGCCTCCATCATTCTTAAATGGAAGAAGTTTGGAACCACCAAGACTCTTCCTAGAGCTGGCCGCCCGGCCAAACTGAGCCATCGGGGGAGAAGGGCCTTGGTCAGGGAGGTGACCAAGAAACCGATGGTCACTATGACAGCACTCCAGAGTTCCTCTGTGGAGATGGGAGAACCTTCCAGAAGGACAACCATTTCCGCAGCACTCCACCAATCAGGCCTTTATGGTAGACTGGCCAGACGGAAGCCAGTCCTCAGTAAAAGGCACGACAGCCGGCTTGGAGTTTGACAAAAGGTACCTAAAGGACTCTCAATTAGAAACAAGATTCTCTGATCTGATGAAACCAAGATTGAACTCTTTGGCCTGAATGCCAAGCGTTACGGCTGGAGGAAAGCTGGCACCATCCCTACAGTGAAGCATGGTGGTGGCAGCATTATGCTGTGGGGATGTTTTTCAGCGGCAGGGACTGGGAGACTAGTCAGGATCGAGGGAAAGATGAACGGAGCAAAGCACAGGGAGACCATTGATGAAAACCTGCTCCAGAGCGCACAGGACCTCAGACTGGGGTGAAGGTTCACCTTCCAACAAGACAACGACCTTAAAACCTGTTGAGGACCTGATCCCGGTATTGGGATTTATTGACAAGAGACCATGGCGGGAAATTCAAAACTGCAAGAATCTAATAATTTCAATTTCTCAAACAATCAACTATTTTTCACCATTTGAAAGATAAACATCTCCTAAATCCAACCACATTGTCTGATTTCAAAGAGGCTTTACGGCGAAAGCATAAAGTTAGGTTATGTTAGGAGAGTACATTGAAAATAGCTGTGTGTAATGTTGTCAATTCAAAGACAGGCGTCACCAAAAGCAGATAACCAGCTAAAATTATGCACTAACCTTTGACAATCTTCATCAGATGACACTCATAGGACATTATGTTATACAATAAATGCATTTTTTGTTCCATCAAGTTCATATTTATATCCAAAAACAGCATTTTACAGTGGCTGTGAAATTCAGAATTTTTTTCTCCCTCAAATGCTTCCGGTGAATCAGCGTTACAATTTACAAAATTACTATTCGAAAACATTGGTAAATTATAATATTGTCATTCAAAGAATTATAGATTAACATCTCGTAAATGCTACCGCATTGCCAGATTTCAAAATAACTTTACTGGGAAATCACACTTTGCAATAAACGGGGTGCTATGCTAAGAACAATAGGCTAGGATATACAGGTTAGCACCATCTAATATCAATAATACTATTGTAAATAATCCCTTACCTTTGATTATCTTCATCAGAAGGCACTTCCAGGAATCCCAGGTCCACAACAAATGTGGTTTCTTTCGACAAAGTTCATAATTTATGTCCAAATAACTCCAAGTTGTTCCATGTTGTTAGGCGTTCAGTAGGCTCCTCAAATCTAGGGGGGGGGGGAGTCACGACGAAAAGTAAAAAAAAAATCTATTTACGTTCGTTCAAACATGTCAAACGTTGTTTAGCATCAATCTTTAGGGCCATTTTTAACGTGAAACATCAGTAATATTTCAACCCGACCTCTCCTGTGTCTTGAAAAACATTTTTGAAAAATGTCTCGCCTCACATGCACGCGCAGGTGCGTGCAATAATGAAGTGACGACCTCCCAGGGACGTCAACTTCCCTGCATTCTCATCCGGTCCCTGTTCATCATAGACGCTTCAAACAACTTTATAAAGATCTTTGACATCTAGTGGAAGCCGTAGGAAGTGCAAAATGAATCCTTTGTCACTGTGTGATCTATTAGCAATGACTCGAAAATAGTACAGCCACAAAATTCTCATTTCCTGGTTGTATTTTTCTCAGGTTTTTGCCTGCCATATGAGTTTTGTTATACTTACAGACACCATTCAAACAGTTTTAGAAAATTCAGAGTGTTTTCTATCCACATCTGTTAATAATATGCATATCCTAGCTTCTGAGTTGGTGTAGGAGGCAGTTAAAAATGGGCACATATTTTTTCAAAATTCTCAATACTGCCCCCTAGCCCGTAGAGGTTTTTAAGCACAAAGCCAAGACAACGCAGGAGTGGCTACGGGACAAGTCTCTGAATGTCATTGAGTGGCCCAGCCAGAGCCCGGACTTGAACCCGATCAAACATCTCTGGAGACCTGAAAATAGCTGTGCAGCGACGCTCCTCATCCAACCTGACAGAGCTTGAGAGGATCTTCAGAGAAGAGAAACTCCCCAAATACAGCTGTGACAAGCTTGTAGCGTCATACCCAAGAAGACTTGAGGCTGTAAACGCTGCCAAAGGTGCATCATCAGAGTACCGAGTAAAGGGTCTGAATACTTATATTAATGTGATTTATTTTTATATATACACATTTGCCCAAATTTCTGAACCTGTTTTTGCTTTGTCATTATGGGGTATTGTGTGTAGATTGATGAAGAAAAACAACTATTTAATCAGTTTTGGAATAAGGCTGTAACGTAACAAAATGTGGAAAAAGTTAAAAGGGTCTGAATACTTTCCAAGGGCACTGTAATATTCACTACCGGGCAAAAGTTTTAGAACACCTACTCATTCAAGGGTGTTTCTTTATTTTTACATAGTAGAATAGTAGTTTACTATGAAATAACACATATGGAATCATGTAGTAACCAATAAAGTGTTAAACAAATCAAAATATATTTTAGATTTGAGTTTCTTCAAATTGCCACTCTTTGCCTTGATGACAGCTATGCACACTCTTGGCATTCTCTCAACCAGCTTCACCTGGAATGCTTTTCCAACAGTCTTGAAGGAGTACCCACATATGGTGAGCACTTATTGGCTGCTTTCCCTTCACTCTGCGGTCCGACTCATCCCAAACCATCTAAATTTGGTTGAGGTCGGGGGATTGAAGGCCAGGTCATCTGATGCAGCACGTCATCACTCTGCTTCTTGGTCAAATAGCCCTTACACAACCTGGAGGTGTGCTGGGTCATTGCCCTGTTGAAAAACAAATACTAAGCCCAAACCAGATGGGATGGCGTATCGCTGCAAAATGCTGTGGTAGCCATGCTGGTTAAGTGTGCTTGAATTCTAAATAAATCACTTGACAGTGTCACCAGCAAAGCACGCCCATCACACCATCACACCTCCTCCTCCATGCTTTACAGTTGGAACCTCACATGCAGAGATCATCTGTTTACCCACACCGCATCTCACAAAGACACGGCGGTTGGAACCAAAAATCTCAAATTTGGACTCCAGACCAAAGGACAAATTTCCACCGGTCTAAAATCCATTGCGCGTGTTTCTTGGCCCAAGCAAGTCTCTTCTTCTTATTGGTGTCCTTTAGATGTGGTTTCTTTGCAGCAATCGACCATGAAGGCCTGACTCACAGTCTCCTCTGAATAGTTGATGTTGAGATGTGTCTGTTACTTGAACTCTGTGAAGCGTTTATTTGGGCTGCAATTTCTGAGGTTGGTAACTGAACTTATCCTCTACAGCAGAGGTAACTCTGGGTCTTCCATTCCTGTGGTGGTCCTCATGAGAGCCAGTTTTATCACCAGTCTCAACGTCAACAGTGAATAGGCTCTGGAATGCTGGCCTTCTAGGCAGAGTTGCAAAGAAAAAGCCATATCTCAGACTGGTCAATAAAATGTTTTTATTAAGATGGGCAAAGGAACACAGACACTGGACAGAGGAACTCTGCCTAGAAGGCCAGCATCCCGGAATCGCCTCTTCACTGTTGACGTTGAGACTGGTGTTTTGCGGGAACTATTCAATGAAGCTGCCAGTTGAGGACTTGTGAGGCGTCTGTTTCTCAAACTAGACACTAATGTACTTGTCCTCTTGCTCAGTTGTGCACCGGGGCCTCGCACGCCTCTTTCAAATCCGGTTAGAGCCAGTTTGCGCTGTTCTGTGAAGGGAGTAGTACACAGCGTTGTACAAGTTCTTCAGTTTCTTGAAAATTTCTCGCATGGAATAGCCTTCATTTCTCAGAGCAAGAATAGACTGACGAGTTTCAGAAGAAAGTTCTTTGTTTCTGGCCATTTTGCGCCTGTAATCGAACCCACAAATGCTGATGCTCCAGATACTCAACTAGTCTAAAGAAGGTCAGTTGTATTGCTTCTTTAATCAGAACAACAGTTTTCAGCTGTGCTAACAATTGCAAAAGGGTTTTCTAATGATCAATTAGCCTTTTAAAATGATAAACTTGGATTAGCTAACACAACGTGCCATTGGAACACAGGAGTGATGGTTGCTGATAATGGGGATCTGTACGTCTATGTAGATATTCCATTAAAAAAAGTCAACCTTTGGGGTTAAATGTGTAAAAAATATTGATACTTCAAAACCTTGAGACTTGTTTATTTTCTGACTGTCCTTTTTGCCATTTCTGAATGTGTTATTCAATGCGTTTCTATGGGGTTTAGTAGACATTTTTTTAGATTTCTTTTGATACCTAAAAGGGTCCTAAAATTCTAAATCAAACAACTAAATGATCCATAGTATGACTATCTTAAAACAATTCCGTACGTCAGCTTTGCACCCTCCCCTTCTCCAAGGTTTTATACTGTAAAGAATGAACACTGTCTCAGTCTACACAGCTATACATCTGGAAGGACGAGCAGTGTTTTCTGTAAGTACATGCTTTAGCAGAAGGAGCTCTATGTTGGTGTCCTCTGGTACATTGTAATGCCTCGATTCCATCTGAAATACACAGTAAATTATTGAAAACTTAATCAACTTCACCTCCCAAATTAGAAAACTAAGTTGTGGTATTGTGTAAAAAGATATGACTTCACAATTTAAATGGCTGAAAATGTATAAATTGAATTTATTGCTAGTTGTTTTGGGTATTGTTAAGATCTAGGTCTATATCATCAGGACTAATTCAGAAGAGAACAGTAAACCTCAACATTTATCCAGTGTACTCTGGAGATTAGTCTTATTTATAGTCCTACTGCAAGATATGTATTGCCACAATGATGTTTGTACTTCAAATTATGTATTTTATTTTTGTATTTAAAAAGCCCACATAATCTCGATAAATACAACTCAACCGGAAACACAAAACACTACTATCCTTTAAAAACACCGTCCTCTACCAGGTACACCAGCCTCTACTATCCTATACCAGGTACACCAGCCTCCACCAGGTACACCATCCTCTACCAGGTACACCAGCCTCCACCAGGTACACCATCCTCTACTATCCTATACCAGGTACACCAGCCTCTACTATCCTATACCAGGTACACCAGCCTCCACCAGGTACACCATCCTCTACCAGGTACACCAGCCTCCACCAGGTACACCAGCCTCTACCAGATACACCAGCCTCTACCAGATACACCAGCCTCTACCAGATACACCAGCCTCTACCAGATACACCAGCCTCTACCAGATACACCAGCCTCTACCAGATACACCAGCCTCTACTATCCTATACCAGGTACACCAGCCTCCACCAGGTACACCAGCCTCTACCAGATACACCAATCTCCACTATCCTCTACCAGGTACACCAGCCTCTACCAGGTACACCAGCCTCCACTATCCTCTACCAGATACACCAGCCTCTACCAGATACACCAGCCTCTACCAGATACACCAGCCTCCACGATCCTCTACCAGATACACCAGCCTCCACGATCCTCTACCAGGTACACCAGCCTCCACGATCCTCTACCAGGTACACCAGCCTCCACTATCCTCTACCAGATACACTAGCCTCTACTGTCCTCTACCAGGTACACCAGCCTCTACTATCCCCTACCAGGTACACCAGCCTCCACTATCCTCTACCACATACACCAGCCTCCACGATCCTCTACCAGGTACACCAGCCTCCACTATCCTCTACCAGATACACTAGCCTCTACTGTCCTCTACCAGGTACACCAGCCTCTACTATCCCCTACCAGGTACACCAGCCTCCACTATCCTCTACCACATACACCAAGCTCTACCAGATACACCAGCCTCTACTATCCCCTACCAGATACACTAGCCTCTACTGTCCTCTACCAGGTACACCAGCCTCTACTATCCCCTTCCAGATACACCAGCCTCTACCAGGTACACCAGCCTCTACTATCCTCTACCAGGTACACCAGCCTCTACTATCCTCTACTATCCTCTTCCAGATACACCAGCCTCTACTATCCTCTACCAGATACACCAGCCTCTACTATCCTCTACCAGATACACCAGCCTCTACTATCCTCTACCAGATACACCAGCCTCTACTATCCTCTACCAGATACACCAGCCTCCACTATTCTCTTCCAGATACACCAGCCTCCACTATTCTCTTCCAGATACACCAGCCTCTACTATCCTCTACCAGATACACCAGCCTCTACTATCCTCTACCAGATACACCAGCCTCTACTATCCTCTACCAGATACACCAGCCTCTACTATCCTCTACTATCCTCTTCCAGATACACCAGCCTCTACTATCCTCTACCAGATACACCAGCCTCCACTATTCTCTTCCAGATACACCAGCCTCTACTATCCTCTACCAGATACACCAGCCTCTACTATCCTCTACCAGATACACCAGCCTCTACTATCCTCTACTATCCTCTTCCAGATACACCAGCCTCTACTATCCTCTACCAGATACACCAGCCTCTACTATCCTCTACCAGATACACCAGCCTCTACTATCCTCTACCAGATACACCAGCCTCTACTATCCTCTACCAGATACACCAGCCTCCACTATTCTCTTCCAGATACACCAGCCTCCACTATTCTCTTCCAGATACACCAGCCTCTACTATCCTCTACCAGATACACCAGCCTCTACTATCCTCTTCCAGATACACCAGCCTCTACTATCCTCTACCAGATACACCAGCCTCTACTATCCTCTACCAGATACACCAGCCTCTACTATCCTCTACCAGATACACCAGCCTCTACTATCCTCTACCAGATACACCAGCCTCTACTATCCTCTACCAGATACACCAGCCTCTACCAGATACACCAGACTCTACTATCCTCTACCAGATACACCAGCCTCTACTATCCTCTACTATCCTCTTCCAGATACACCAGCCTCTACTATCCTCTACCAGATACACCAGCCTCTACTATCCTCTACCAGATACACCAGCCTCTACTATCCTCTACCAGATACACCAGCCTCTACTATCCTCTACCAGATACACCAGCCTCTACTATCCTCTTCCAGATACACCAGCCTCTTCCAGATACACCAGCCTCTACTATGATCTACTCACTTCTCTTTCTCTCATCTCCGTCCTTGAACCAAATAATCATGATATAGTCCTAGTTCGCTTAAGTAAGCATATTTAGCATTTTACACCTCGTTGAGAAGGTTTATGGTGAACTGTCTACCCACAAGACAACGGTTATCATTAGCATCGCTACCGACTACTTACAGACCGATACAGACTGACAGACAGGGGTGATATTGCTGCAAATTCATTGGCAGATATTGTGTTGCATTTGTCTTTTTAAGCCAATAGTTGCTAACCAGGGTTGGAATAATGTCATGTGGCCGACTCGGACAACCCTAACCCTTTCACCCAGCCTGACAACCCTAACCCTTTCACCCAGCCTGACAACCCTAACCCTTTCACTCAGCCTGACAACCCTAACCCTTTCACCCAGCCTGACAACCCTAACCCTTTCACCCAGCCTGACAACCCTAACCCTTTCACTCAGCCTGACAACCCTAACCCTTTCACCCAGCCTGACAACCCTAACCCTTTCACCCAGCCTGACAACCCTAACCCTTTCACTCAGCCTGACAACCCTAACCCTTTCACTCAGCCTGACAACCCTAACCCTTTCACCCAGCCTGACAACCCTAACCCTTTCACCCAGCCTGACAACCCTAACCCTTTCACTCAGCCTGACAACCCTAACCCTTTCACCCAGCCTGACAACCCTAACCCTTTCACTCAGCCTGACAACCCTAACCCTTTCACCCAGCCTGACAACCCTAACCCTTTCACCCAGCCTGACAACCCTAACCCTTTCACTCAGCCTGACAACCCTAACCCTTTCACTCAGCCTGACAACCCTAACCCTTTCACCCAGCCTGACAACCCTAACCCTTTCACCCAGCCTGACAACCCTAACCCTTTCACTCAGCCTGACAACCCTAACCCTTTCACCCAGCCTGACAACCCTAACCCTTTCACTCAGCCTGACAACCCTAACCCTTTCACTCAGCCTGACAACCCTAACCCTTTCACTCAGCCTGACAACCCTAACCCTTTCACCCAGCCTGACAACCCTAACCCTTTCACCCAGCCTGACAACCCTAACCCTTTCACCCAGCCTGACAACCCTAACCCTTTCACCCAGCCTGACAACCCTAACCCTTTCACCCAGCCTGACCCCCTGAAACCAATAGAGACTGGCGCTCAACATACACCACACACAAACCAGGCAGGCAATCTGTAGATCAATACAAACAGGCAGGTAGGCAGGCAGACAGAGACAGGCTGGCGGAGACTAAAACAATATGTAGATCCATACAGACAGAAAAGATATTCCCAGAAAAACAACTAGAGCTGGATTCCTGCTGCCTGGTCGGCACATCAAAACACAACACAGCTTTTCAGACATGACCAGTCCTAATCTTTTGCAGAGTTACTGTGTAGCTAAACCCTTGATCAAGACTTTGTTCTATTACATTACACCTAAGAGTCTTCTGTAGGGGGAGTTTGGTTAAGATCCCCGACGCTTGATGTGAACATTAACATGCATCACATGTGGTATGGTACTGGAAGCATATCATGTATATTTCATATCAGCATATATATTTATTTTTATATATATTATTTATTTTTTTGGTGTATTATTATTATTACTTTTCACCTTTATTTAACCAGGTAGGCTAGTTGAGAACAAGTCCTTTATTTAACCAGGTAGGCTAGTTGAGAACAAGTTCTCATTTGCAACTGCGACCTGGCCAAGATAAAGCATAGCAATTCAACACATACAACAACACAGAGTTACACATGGAATAAACAAACATACAGTCAATAATAAAGTAGAACAAAAGAAAACAAAAAGTATATATACAGTGAGTGCAAATGAGGTAAGTTAAGGCAATAAATAGGCCATGGTGGCAAAGTAATTACAATATAGCAATTAAACACTGGAATGGTAGATGTGCAGAAGATGAATGTGCAAGTAGAGATACTGGGGTGCAAAGGAGCAAGATAAATAAATAAATACAGTATGGGGATGAGGTAGGTAGGTAGGTAGGTAGGTAGGTAGGTAGGTAGGTAGGTAGATGGGTACAAGTAAAGTAAAGAAAAAGTAAAACATTTTTGTTGCATTTTAGCTAACTCTACCTCTTACCTAATTCTCATAATAATTTGACATAATCTGGATCCCTTCTATCCATGATGACCGCCAACCAGCTAGCTAGCTATCCAGCTCTGTCTGACTGTTGCCGTGGGACCAGTGACTGCTAACAGCTACAATGCTAACTAGCCGCTAACAGCTACAATGCTAACTAGCCGCTAGCCGCTAACAGCTACAATGCTAACTAGCCGCTAGCAGCTAGCTGTTGCTACAATGTAAACACTAGCGCATTACAGTTTAATGTCTGGTCAACAGTCCCCAGCACGACAAAACACGCGGATAGTTTACCTAGCAAAAAAAAAAAAAAAACGATTTAGTTAGACTGACTTTATAGCTAACGTAGTGACATGACGCCAGCTGTCGGATATTTGTAGCGTTACTAGTTAGCCTGCTAAATAAATTAACAAAAAAAATCAGCTAGCTAACATCCACTCGAGGACCGAAGGAACTGATGGAAACAAAACGTTTGAACCGTTTCAACAGCTTGGTAAACAAAAGGTGTAAACAACCCAATATGAACCCGATACATTTCATCAAGGAAAACTACAGTTGCTGCCTCAAAATAAACACAGTTCGCATAAATAAGCAGATAGCTAGCCAGCTAGTTTAGCAACACCACTAGCATTAGCCTAGTTAGCTGCTCCTTTAGCATGCATGTTGTCTCACCATTATATAGTTTCAGTCGCAATTTCATACATTGCTGGGACATAAACACCCATACATCCCATGCAGAAGCTATAATAGTGAACTAACCTCACTACTAACGCTGGTCACCTCCATTTTGTCCCAGGGTTCGTGCGGCTGGGAGAACGGCATCGTAGTCCGAGATAGACTGCCTCTCCAAGCCGAATTCCCCCCCCGCTGATAACCCACCGGAGATTCTGCCTTCACGGTCTGGCACGAGACAGATCTGGGTCACCGGCGCCTACTGCCCGGGGATGATCAGACACCGGGGTCGGGACAGTTTGTTTGACAGGACCATATGGCAACCGATCTTACGTTCTTCTCCCATAGATGAATATGGGCGTCTCTATCCTCAGCATCAATGCACTGAGAGGCCATTGACGTAGCTCTGACGCAATTCAGTTAAGGATTTCCCCCATAATAGGCAAACAAACAAAGCAGGGAGAGGAGAGCAGAGGGGAAGAGGAAAGAAGAGAAGTGCAGAGGGGGAGAGGAAAGGAGAATAGCAGAGGGGGAGGGGGAAGGAGAGAAGGGCAGAGCAGAGGGGGGGAGGAAAGGAGTGGGAGAGTGGAAAGGAGAGCAGAGGGGGAGAAAAAATTAGGGGAGAGAGGGAGAGAGGAAAGGAGAGGGAGAGAGGAAAGGAGAGGGAGAGAGGAAAGAAGAGCAGAGGGGGAGAGGAAAGGAGAACAGAAGAGGGGGAGAGCAGAGGGGGAGAGGAGGAGGGGGAGAGGAGGAGGGGAGAGCAGAGGGGGAGAGGAAAGGAGAGTGGGAGAGTGGAAAGGAGAGCAGAGGGGGAGAAAAAGGAGGGGAGAGAGCGAGATAGGAAAGGAGAGGGAGAGAGGAAATGAGAGGAAAGAAGAGCAGAGGATGATGAGAGTAGAGGGGGAGAGGAAAGGAGAACAGACGAGGGGAAAGGAGATGCGAGGGAGAAGAGGAGGATAGGAAATGAGAGGAGGAGAGGAAAAGAAGTAAGGAGAGACGAGGGAGAAGAGGAGGATAGGAAATGAGGAGAGGAGGAGGAGAGGAAAAGAAGTAAGGAAAGACGAGGGAATAGGCCGGAGGGCATCATACTATGTAGCTAGACATTAGAGCAGTCAAGATTAGAAATGGCAGTGTGTAACATTGATGGCTACAAGGCATGGTGATGTTATCGTCCAGGCTCTTTGATGGATCGTAGTTACAATGTAATTCCACCAATCACATCCATATATATGTATTACAGTACCTCCTGTATCTCTCTATTCAGCATCAGAACAGGACAACAAGAACAAACCATGAAATCGTGCTTGATGTACCAACTTCATTGTAAATGCCAAAGGAGAACTTTGTAGTATAGTAAAGGGCCAGGTCTAGGCCTACTAGTGTTAGTATAGTAAAGGGCTACAAGGCAATTTTCTAGATGCTTATCAAATCAAATTTATTTATATAGCCATTCTTACATCAGCTGATATCTCAAAGTGCTGTACAGAAACCCAGCCTAAAACCCCAAACAGCAAGCAATGCAGGTGTAGAAGCACGGTGGCTAGGAAAAACTCCCTAGAAAGGCCAAAACCTAGGAAGAAACCTAGAGAGGAACCAGGCTATGAGGGGTGGCCAGTCCTCTTCTGGCTGTGCCGGGTGGAGATTATAACAGCACATGGCCAAGATGTTCAAATGTTCATAAATGACCAGCATGGTAAAATAATAATAATCATAGTAGTTGTCGAGGGTGCAACAAGTCAGCAACTCAAGAGTAAGTGTCAGTTGGCTTTTTCATAGCCGATCTTTGAGAGTATCTCTACCGCTCCTGCTGTCTCTAGAGAGTTGAAAACAACAGCATGTCTGGGACAGGTAGCACGTCCGGTGAACAGGTCAGGATTCCATAGCTCCAGGCAGAACAGTTGAAATTGGAGCAGCAGCATGACCAGGTGGACTGGGGACAACAAGGAGTCATCAGGCCAGGTGGTCCTGAGGCATGTTCCCAGGGCTCAGGTCCTCTAAGAGAAAGAAATAAATAAAGTGAGAGAGAGAGAGAATTAGAGAGAGCATATTTAAATTCACACAGGACACCGGATAAGACAGGAGAAATACTCCGGATATAACAGACTGACACTAGCCCCCGACACAAAATATTGCAGCACAAATACTGGAGGCTGAGACAGGAGGGGTCGGGAGACACTGTGGCCCCATCTGACGATACCCCCGGACAGGACCAAACAGGCAGGATATAACCCCACCCACTTTGCCAAAGCACAGCCCCCACATGACTAGAGGGATATCTTCAACCACCAACTTACCATCCTGAGACAAGGCCGGGTATAGCCCACAAAGATCTCCACCACGGTACAACCCAAGGGGGAGCGCCAACCTGGACAGGAAGACCATGTCAGCGAATCAACCCACTCAAGTGACGCACCCCTCCTAGAGATGGCATGGAAGAGCACCAGTAAGCCAGTGACTCAGCCCCTGTAATAGCACGGCTTTTGATGATCCTTGGTTGGGGTCTGAGCAGATTATTTGTTACGATTGCAAATTAAATAAAATGGTGGTCCGATAGTCCAGGATTATGAGGAAAAACATTAAGATCCACAACATTTATTCCACGGGACAAAACTAGATCCAGTGTATGACTGTGGCAGTGAGTAGGTCCAGAGACATGTTGGACAAAACCCACTGAGTCGATGATGGCTCCGAAAGCCTTTTGGAGTGAGTCTGTGGACCAAAAATTTGAATATTATCTGCCATGACTACAGTCTGATAGGAATTCAGGGAACTCAGTGAGGAACGCTGCATATGGCCCAGGAAGCATGTAAACAGTAGCTATAAAAAGTGATTGAGTAGGCTGCATAGATGTCATGACTAGAAGCTCAAAAGACAAATTTCTTTTGTTGTTTTTGTATATTTAAATTTGCTATCGTAGATGTTAGCAACACCTCCGCCTTTGCGGGATGCGCGGGGGATATGGTCACTAGTGTAACCAGGAGGTGAGGCCTGGTTACACTATAACTGCCTTGGAAGTGAGGGATTTAACATTAAGTAACCCTATTTTGAGATGTGAGATATCTCTTTCAATAATGGCAGGAATGGAGGAGCTCTTTATTCCAGTGAGATTGGTAAGGCGAACACCGCCATGTTTAGTTTTGCCCAACCTAGGTCGAGGCACAGACACGGTCTCAATGGGGATAGCTGAGCTGACTACACTGACTGTGCTAGTGGCAGACTCCACTAAGCTGGCAGGCTGGCTAACAGCCTGCTGCCTGGCCTGCACCCTATCTCATTGTGGAGCTAAGGGAGTTAGAGCCCTGTCTATGTTCGTAGATAAGATGAGTTCACCCCTCAAGCTAGGATGGAGTCCGTCACTCCTCAACAGGCCAGGCTTGGTCCTGTTTGTGGGTGAGTCCCAGGAGGGCCAATTATCTACCTTTTGGGAGGGGCAGAAAACAGCTTTCAACCAGCGATTGAGACTCTGACTCCGACACTCGCCCTGAACAGCGTGTCATCAGTCCAGTGCCACCTGTGCCTGCTCCCCGCACTCGCCCTGAAGTGTGTGTCAGCAGTCCGGTGAAACCTGTGCCGGCTCCATGCACTAGGCCTCCAGTGCACCTCTACAGCCCGGAACCTCCAGCGACGGTTCACAGTCCGGGGCTTCCAGCGACGGTCATCGGCACGGAGCTTCCAGCGACGGTCATCGGCCCGGAGCTTCCAGCGACGGTCATCGGCCCGGAGCTTCCAGCGACGGTCATCGGCCCGGAGCTTCCAGCGACGGTCATCGGCCCGGAGCTTCCAGCGACGGTCATCGGCCCGGAGCCTCCAGCGACGGTCAACGGCCCGGAGCCTCCAGCGACGGTCAACGGCCCGGAGCCTCCAGCGACGGTCAACGGCCCGGGGCCTCCAGCGACGGTCAACGGCCCGGGGCCTCCAGCAACGGCCAACGGCCCTGAGCTTCCAGCGACGGTCAACGGCCCTGAGCTTCCAGCGACGGTCAACGGCCCTGAGCTTCCAGTGACGGTCAACGGTCCGGAGCTTCCAGTGATGGTCCACGGCCCGGAGCTTCCTGCGCCGGTGCCATGGCCGGAGCCTTCTTCTGCGCCGGTGCCCAGTCCAGGAACAGCATCCAGTCCTGCTCCATGGTCGGAGCCCTCCTCTGCGCCGGTGCCCAGTCCAGGAACGGCGTCCAGTCCTGCTCCATGGTCGGAGCCCTCCTCTGCGCCGGTGCCCAGTCCAGGAACGGCGTCCAGTCCAGCTCCATGGCCGGAGCCCTCCTCTGCGCCGGTGCCCAGTCCAGGCATGGCATTCAGCCCGGGGCCATGGCCGGATCTGGGGTCTGGGCGGGGGCTATGTCCCGCACCGGAGCCGCCACCGACGCTAGTTGCCCACCCTAACCCTCCCCCATATAGTTTAGGTTTTGTGGTCGGAGTCCGCACCTTTGGAAGGGGGGGGGGGGTACTGTCACGCCCTGACCATAGAGAGCCCTGTGAATTCTCTATGGTGTTTCAGGTCAGGGTGTGACTGGGGGGTTTCTAGCTGTTCTAGTTCTATGTTGTGCTAATATGGTTCCCAATTAGAGGCAGCTGTTTATCATTGCCTCTGATTGGGGATTATATTTAGGTAGCCTTTTTCCCACCTGTGTTTTGTGGGATATTGATTTTGTTTAGTTGCCTGGGTGCGCTTCACTACTTCACGTTTCGTTGTTTCTTTATTTGTTTTGTTTGTTTCACATTTAATAAATATGTGGAATTCAACTCACGCTGCGCCTTGGTCCGCTCTGTATGACGATCGTGACACGCGGGGCATTTTCATAGTTTTGAGTCATGCCTTTGGCTTTCAACACCACGTGATTGTCTTTAGTCCTAAAAGCATAGCTTTTGGGACCACAGGAGGACCATTCTTTGATATGGTCACCATCTTCGAGTTCACTCGTTAAACCACCCAGATAGTTGCTAAGTGGGGGGTTCCAGTCACCCTGTTTGCTTACATAGACCACAGAGTGTGTGTCGTGGTAAAGAACCCTCCTCTGAAGCTGCTCCATGAGGGCGTACAGTTCAGGTCGGCCATAGGCCGTGGTAAATGCTGCAAGAAACACATTTACATTACCCGGGGGTAGAACCCACTTCTTGTTACGTCTCCATTGCACCAGGGCAATGTCTTGACTCAAGAAAAATGTGAAATTTCGTATTGGTCCGAAAAAACAAATTCCAAAATTTCTTCGGGGTCTTTAATGATCGACGTTGTTAGCATATTGCTTCTCTGGGAAAGCTTCCCCCAAAGAGAGTTTAAGTACAATTTCGACAGATTTCTTTTGGCTTTGTTGACCTCTATTCTGTCTGGGTCAAGAAGTATGCCTTCTCTGTCATGATAGTCTTGAATGTACTTGTCTTTGCTCTCTTGAACTGTGACCGATGCAGGATAGCCTGAAGCCATTTGCTTGCATCTCAAGAAGGTCTTGATGTACTCTTTAAAAACAGTGTCTGATTTCCTGGAAAAGTTCCACACTTCAAAAGATTTTGGCCCCACAATACCCCATCTCTAGAGCCTTAGAGAATCCAATGGTGACCCATACACCTGTCAGGGCTCTTTCTTGATCTGAGTGATCACAAGGCTTTTCCTGGTTGTTGTTTTCACTGCAGGTGCGACAAAGGGGAAAGAAAAGTTGATCCTTGAGGTCCCTTGTAAGGCAACACTGGCAGAAACAAACCCCTAGGAGGGTAGACAGTTGCTTTGATCAGACCAAAATAGTTTTGGGGTAAGTCAAAGTCACAGTGAATAATTTCAGGATACCCCTTAGGATAGCATGAGGAACTCATTACATGAGGATAAAGGGATGTAAAATCTACATATCCTATTGTCTCGTCGGGTTACGCTACACACCGCAATGTCAAAGCATTGGTACGGCCTCCATACAAGGCCTGTCGGGATTCCAAGGGTTCTGGTGTATCAAAGCTGGAAAGGAAAGACTCTGAGTTCGGACCACTCATGCTCCCACATCACATTACCTTTCAACCCGTAAGTAGCCTGTAAAGATTCCAATTTGTCTTGGAACTCTTGGTACATTTCCCCAAAAGTATTTTGGGTTAGGACACATATGGCCTGGGGCACAAAGCAAGATTTACAACTGTGGAATAAACAACCGTTGTACTCAAACACGGTCTCAACACCGTCAATCTGTGTGTATCCATCTACGTGATAAGGCCCAAACACCTTCTCACCCCTATTCAAAGCATGTTGAATAAAAATTTCTTTATCCTGGGCCAAGTACTACAACCATTGAATGGAGCCACTAGAGTATGACTTGAATTGGCGTCGGTAGTTGCCAGGCGAGGGGATAGCTATAGATGCTGGAGGTAGAACGTGTGTACGATAGGTTTTCATGCATTTCGATGCAATAGTTGTACAAGTCCAGGGGTCAATGCCTGCATCTTTGATGACCTCTTCTCTGAATCTGAGGCATCCTTCACGAAGTATAACAACGTCGTTGTCACAGTATGACTAGATTTCTTTGTGGAAATGAAAAGTGCTATGACATACTGTCTCGTACCATGTCATGAATCTCTCTCGCTCTTTGGGAGACATTTGATCACACCCGTACATTTCGGGGCTGGGATAAGATCCAATATAATGTAGATTCTCCTCAGATGGGATAAGATCCAATATAATGTAGATTCTCCTCAGATGTGAAGAAATGAGGAAACCAACCTTTCACAGAGTTTTCAAAACCCAAGGCATCAGGCATTTGAGCCAATCTCATGGGTAAGAAACTTAAAACTGTCAATGTATCTCTGGCTGAAGGCGGGGTCTACAAAACACAAGATTTTACTAGCTTGAGCTATGACACTGGGTGCAACGCCTTGTTGTATCAGAGGGTTCAAAAGAAGATAGGAGTCATAGGCTCTAGAATTGTGAGCTATAAACGTGAAGTTTCTGTACTGGGGTTTTCTGAAGTGTTTTAGAAAGAGTAGTGCACAATTGGGCCCCTCTGCCGACCACTTTTCACCCTTGAAAGTCATGGTAGATACAAAAATAGGCAAATTAACCCCTGATTGCTGATTAGTCTCAAAATAATAAAAGACATATTTCTCTGAATGTTCATCTTCAGCCAAGGGCTGAATATAACACTCGTGTGGCACTTCTTGAACCACTTCAGAGTCTCTGCTTTTCAAAGGCCCTTTACAGATTGGGCAATGTATGATTCCACACACATGAGGTTTAGGGCTGTCTATTTTAAGGTTGTAATTGCAATGGCATTTTGGGCATTTCTTGTTAATTTCACAACTGCTTACAGATTTACAGGCCTTGGGGTGCCATGTTTCAATGTTGTGTTTTTCGTAGCAGTAGGCCGAACGACATGTGCGTTGACAATCCACACAGGGTGTTAGGTTTAAGGGTTGCATCGGACATGATTCATCCAGACATACTGAACAGTTATAACGACAAGAGTTCCCCCCCTTTTTGGGTGTAGCCTGTATGACAGGCTGGACACACATAAGGCGCTCCTAAAAACGCTGTGATGTTGGTAATAAAAGTACCTGAGGATGAGGTTGTGGGCTATTCTGGAATTTCAAGACAGCTGCATTAGCTCTACTGTGGTACAAAACCACAATCTTGATGTTCAGAAAATCTTCACATTTGACTATGTCAGAGGAAGCCACAGCCTCTTGTATACCTAGACCCACTGCCATTTCAAGCTCCCGAGCCTTTTGTAAAGCCTCTAGATCAGTACATCCAGGGTTGAGTAAATGTGCTAGGCCTATTAGCAAAGCATAGCTTATTACCAGGATTGTGAATGTTTATGAGATATGCCCTTATATTGCTTATGATTTCTGATTGCATGAGACTATCAAGTGTCCTTCTCTGACCCCCTCCGTCTAGGGGTTGACGTACTATTTGTACTACGAGCGTGAGGGTCCTATCAGCTATGATGGATACATTTGATTGAAAAAGTCGTTCCAGCAGGGCTATAAAATGTTCAAGATCTGCGGCACCGTTGGGTAAAACCAGAGATACTGTGTTTTGAATGCTCTCTCCACAAATTTCAAGCTGTAAGATATCACGAGGTTTGCCAAAATCTGTTGCCCTGTCTAACAGTTCGTTCAGAGTATCCAAAATCATCATGTAAAAAACTGAATAATCAAGGTTCTGATTCAGCCATGTGAAATTAAAAAACTGTTGAATCTCTGTATTGCTGAATTTATTTCAGTACACAACCCGAACACTTCTATCGAGACCATCGCCCCCCGATTTATTAAACAATTTTCCAATTCCTCAAAAACATCGTATTGTGGTTCAGACTCCTCGGACATGGGAGTTAATGGCGGGGTCTGTGTGGGGTCCGGTGTCGAAGATCTTGTGCTCTCATTCATTTGGTTAATTAAGGCTTGGAGTTCGGGCGGGATCTGTGATAACAGGTTTTCAACTGTCTGAATTATGTCTGATGGCTCATCCATGTTACATATAGGTTTTTAGCGCTTGTATTTGCGTTTTTTAATCAGATTGTTGTTTAACAAACGTGGCATTGTTCTATGCCAGAAGGATAGATCTTGACTGTATTGCCGCTTGAGTAAAGCCACCATTAGTTTGTGTAGCAAGTTTTTTCTGGATTTTAGAGCCCTGTAAAAGGCTGTGAGAAACCTATCTGGTGTTTCTACCTCAGAATTGGCTGATTCAAGATGGCTGGCCGTCTCGTACAACATCTACCTCAGAAATGTCAGAAATGTCACTTAAAATGTTGAAATCATCCGGTTTCAGTGTTTTATTGTGGATGTCATGGGCGCCGAAATCCTCCGCGTGCTCTCGTTGTGTAGGGTCTTCTGTGCCGGTATACGCCGGGAAGGAGTCTGAAAGAAAAATATACATACAAAATAGGTTATTAAACATAAAATATATTAGATAAAAATGTCAAATACATTGCAGATATAATACTATATATTACCAATATATAATTACATTTAAATTACCTCTGCTTTTTTGACGCGGGCTGTTCTGACGAATCGCGGACACCGTGGGCTCTAGACTTTTTTCACCAGCCCTTCCAGATTCTGCCGGGCGTGTATCGTTGGAGTGTGAAAAAAACAACATTATTTGACATTGTTTTAACATATTCTATCAAAAAATGTATAACTAATAAAAAATGTATAACTAATAACACATATATATATATTGGGTTCTGTAACAACAGTTGTCATGGAGAGAAGACCAAGGCGCAGCAGGTATGTGAATACTCATATTTAATTTAAAATAAAGGAGTAGAGTATTCACTTAACAACAAAAAAGGTGACAACAGTGACAGTTCTACAGGCTAATACAAGCAGTGTAAAAAACAACCACCCACAACCCCACAAGGCAAAGTAGGCACCTTATGTGTGACTCCCAATCAACCACAACCCTCTACAGCTGTGCTTGATTGGAAGTCACACGGCCAAAATCAATGAAACAATAACAAACACACACTCCCTTCTGCCACGTCCTGACCCAACTACCCCCTCTACTGGTCAGGACGTGACAGGTTCATACCGTATCCATAGAGCGCCGTTTCTTGAAGCTGTACGTTTCCCGCCCAGTAGCCCTTCTCGGGCCGGGGTGATTCTGCGCATTGGGCCTGAGTGGTGCATTGCGGCTTGGGGTCGATTGGCTTGAGGTTCACGGGGGTGTTGATTGGCTTGAGGTTCACGGGGGTGTTGATGTGATGGTTATAGCCTCGGATCTCGGTGTGTTTGAAAAAACGTTCGTACAAAACGGTAGAATATTGTCTGTTTCATCGGCTCCTCCGTAGTCGTTCAGAGTCCATAATGCAGCAGGGATCCTTCTTGGGGGACTGTCAGCTGTAAACACATACAGTGAGGGAAAAAAGTATTTGATCCCCTGCTGATTTTGTACGTTTGCCCACTGACAAAGAAATGATCAGTCTATAATTTTAATGGTCGGTTTATTTGAATATTGAGAGACAGAATAACAACAACAAAAATCCAGAAAAAAAACGCATGTCAAAAAGGTTATAAAATGATTTGCATTTTAATGAGGGAAATAAGTATTTGACCCCTCTGCAAAACATGACTTAGTACTTGGTGGCAAAACCCTTGTTGGCAATCACAGAGGTCAGATGTTTCTTGTAGTTGGCCACCAGGTTTGCACACATCTCAGGAGGGATTTTGTCCCACTCCCCTTTGCAGATCTTCTCCAAGTCATTAAGGTTTCGAGGCTGACGTTTGGCAACTCGAACCTTCAGCTCCCTCCACAGATTTTCTATGGGATTAAGGTCTGGAGACTGGCTAGGCCACTCCAGGACCTTAATGTGCTTCTTCTTGAGCCACTCCTTTGTTGCCTTGGCCGTGTGTTTTGGGTCATTGTCATGCTGGAATACCCATCCACGGCCCATTTTCAATGCCCTGGCTGAGGGAAGGAGGTTCTCACCCAAGATTTGACGGTACATGGCCCCGTCCATCGTCCCTTTGATGCGGTGAAGTTGTCCTGTCCCCTTAGCAGAAAAACACCCCCAAAGCATAATGTTTCCACCTCCATGTTTGACGGTGGGGATGGTGTTCTTGGGGTCATAGGCAGAATTCCTCCTCCTCCAAACACGCCGAGTTGAGTTGATGCCAAAGAGCTCCATTTTGGTCTCATCTGACCACAACACTTTCACCCAGTTGTCCTCTGAATCATTCAGATGTTCATTGGCAAACTTCAGACATGCATGTATATGTGCTTTCTTGAGCAGGGGGACCTTGCGGGCGCTGCAGGATTTCAGTCCTTCACGGCGTAGTGTGTTACCAATTGTTTTCTTGGTGACAATGGTCCCAGCTGCCTTGAGATCATTGACAAGATCCTCCCGTGTTGTTCTGGGCTGATTCCTCACCGTTCTCATGATCATTGCAACCCCACGAGGTGAGATCTTGCATGGAGCCCCAGGCCGAGGGATATTGACAGTTCTTTTGTGTTTCTTCCATTTGCGAATAATCGCACCAAATGTTGTCACCTTCTCACCAAGTTGCTTGGCGATGGTCTTGTTGCAAATCAATTTATCACATTTCAAACATGCGTTTTTCTGGATATTTTTGATGTTATTCTGTCTCTCACTGTTCAAATAAACCTACCATTAAAATTATAGACTGATCCTTTCTTTGTCAGTGGGCAAACGTACAAAATCAGCAGGGGATCAAATACTTTTTTCCCCCACTGTAGGTATTTGTAGTTGTCCACGTATTCTAAGTCAGAACCGTCCAGAGTAGTGGTGCGGACAGTGATCGATTGAATAGCATGCATTTAGTTTTACTTGCGTTTAAGAGCAGTTGGAGGCCACCGAAGGAGAGTTGTATGGCATTGAAGCTCGTCTGGAGGTTAGTTAACACAGTGTCCAAAGAGGGGCCAGAAGTATACAGAATGGTGTCGTCTGCGTAGAGGTGGATCAGAGAATCACCAGCAGCAAGAGCGACATCATTGATGTATACAGAGAAGAGTCGGCCCGAGAATTGAACCCTGTGGCACCACCATAGAGACTGCCAGAGATCTGGACAACAGGCCCTCCGATTTGACACACTGAACTCTATCAGAGAAGTAGTTGGTGAACCAGGCGAGGCAATCATTTGATAAACCAAGGCTGTCGAGTCTGCCAATAAGAATCTGGTGATTGACAGAGTCGAAAGCCTTGGCCAGGTCGATGAATACGGCTGCACAGTATTTTTTCTTATCGATGACGGTTATGATGTCCTTTAGGACCTTGAGCGTGGCTGTGGTGCACCCATGACCAGCTCTGAAACCAGATTGCATAGCGGAGAAGGTACGGTGGGATTCGAAATGGTCGGTAATCTGGTAACTTGGCTTTCGAAGACCTTAGAAAGGGTAGGATAGATATAGGTCTGTAGCAGTTTGGGTCTAGAGTCTATCCCCCTTTGAAGAGGGGGATGACCACGGCAGCTTTCCAATCGTTGGGAATCTCAGACGATACGAAAGAGAGGTTGAACAGGCTAGTGATAGGGGTTGCAACAATTTCGGCAGATAATTTTAGAAACAGAGGGTCCAGATAGTCTAGCCCGGCTGATTTGTAGGGGTCCAGATTTTGCAGCTCTTTCAGAACATCAGCTATCTGGATTTGGGTGAAGAGATCGGGGAGGCTTGGGCAAGTTGCTGTGGGGAGTGCAGGGCAGTTGACCGGGGTAGGGGTAGCCAGGTGGAAAGCATGGCCAGCCATAGAAAAATGCTTGTTGAAATTCTCAATTATAGTGGATTTATTGGTGGTGACAGTGTTTCCTAGCCTCAGTGCAGTGGGCAGCTGGGAGGAGGTGCTCTTATTCTCCATGGACTTTACAGAGTCCCAGAACTTTTTTGAATTTGTGCTACAGGATGTAAATTTATGTTTGAAATAGAACTGCCTGTGTATATTGGTTCCTAACTTCCCTGAAAAGTTGCATATCACGGGGGCTATTCGATGCTAATGCAGAACGCCACAGGATGTTTTCGTGCTGGTCAAGGGCAGTCAGGTCTGGAGAGAACCAAGGGCTATATCTGTTCCTGGTTAAAAAAACATTGAAAGGGGCATGCTTATTTAAGATGGTGAGGAAGGAACTTTTAAAGAATGACCAGGCATCCTCTACTGACGGGGTGAGGTCAATATCCTTCCAGTGGTGTGCTTGTTGAATGTCCAAAATCAAATCAAAGTTTATTTGTCATGTGCGCTGAATACAACAGGTGTAGACCTTACAGTGAAGTCCTTACTTACAGGCTCTAACCAATAGTGCAAAAAAGGTATTAGGTAAAAAATAGGTAGGTAAAGAAATAAAACAACAGTAAAAAGACAGGCTATATACAGTAGCGAGGCTATATACAGTAGGGAGGCTACATACAGACACCGGTTAGTCA
This sequence comes from Salmo trutta, assembly GCF_901001165.1. Classification (NCBI taxonomy): domain Eukaryota; kingdom Metazoa; phylum Chordata; class Actinopteri; order Salmoniformes; family Salmonidae; genus Salmo; species Salmo trutta. Next base: position 454,328 of record NC_042959.1, read on the forward strand.
GGCTGATTGAGGTAGTATGTACATGTAGATATGGTTAAAGTGACTATGCATATATGATAAACAGAGAGTACAAGTAGCGTAAAAAGAGGGGTTGGGGGGGGCACACAATGCAAATAGTCCGGGGAGCCATTTGATTACCTCCTTACCATAAGGAGTCTTATGGCTTGGGAGTAAAAACTGTTGAGAAGCCTTTTTGTCCTAGACTTGGCACTCCGGTACCGCTTGCCGTGCAGTAGTAGAGAGAACAGTCTATGACTGGGGTGGCTGGGGTCTTTGAAAATTTTTAGGGCCTTCCTCTGACACCGCCTGGTATAGAGGTCCTGGATGGCAGGAAGCTTTCAGGAAGCGTTCGTACTCCCCTCTGTAGTGCCTTGCGGTCAGAGGCCGAGCAGTTGCCGTACCAGGCAGTGATGCAACCAGTCAGGATGCTCTCGATGTTGCAGCTGTAGAACCTTTTGAGGATCTCAGAACCCATGCCAAATCTTTTTAGTTTCCTGAGGGGGAATAGGTTTTGTCGTGCCCTCTTCACAACTGTCTTGGTGCGTTTGAACCAACCATTCTAGTTTGTTGTTGATGTGGACACCAAGGAACTTGAAGCTCTCAACCTGCTCCACTACAGCCCCGTCGATGAGAATGGGGGTGTGCTCGGTCCTCCTTTTCCTGTAGTCCACAATAATCTCCTTAGTCTTGGTTACGTTGAGGGATAGGTTGTTATTCTGGCACCACCCGGCCAGGTCTCTGACTTTCTCCCTATAGGCTGTCTCGTCGTTGATCAGGCCTTCCACTGTTGTGTCATCTGCAAACTTTAATGATGGTGTTGGAGTCGTGCCTGGCCATGCAGTCATGGGTGAACAGGGAGTACAGGAGGGGACTGAGCACGCACCCCTGGGGAGCTCCAGTGTTGAGGATCAGCGTGGCAGATGTGTTGCTACCTACCCTCACCACCTGGGGGTGACCCGTCAGGAATTCCAGGATCCAGTTGCAGAGGGAGGTGTTTAGTCCCAGGGTCCTTAGCTTGGTGATGAGCTTTGAGGGTACTATGGTGTTGAACGCTGAGCTGTAGTCAATGAATAACAGTCTTAAGTAAGTGTTCCTTTTGTCCTGGTGGGAAAGGGCAGTGTTGAGTGCAATAGAGATTGCATTATCTTTAGATCTGTTTGGGCGGTATGCAAATTGGAGTGGGTCTAGGGTTTCTAGGATAATGGTGTTGATGTGAGCCATTACCAACCTTTCAAAGACCTTCATGGCTAATGACATGAGTGCTACGGGTCTGTAGTCATTTAGGCAGGTTGCCTTTGTGTTCTTGGGCACAGGAACTATGGTGGTCTGCTTGAAACATGTTGGTATTACAGACTTAATCAGGGACATGTTGAAAATGTCAGTGAAGACACATGCCAGTTGGTCAGCGCATGCCCAGAGCACACGTCCTGGTAATCCGTCTGGCCCCGCAGCCTTGTGTATGTTGACCTGTTTAAAGGTCTTACTCACGTCGGCTACGGAGAGCGAGATCACACAGTCGCCTGGAACAGCTGATGCTCTCATGCATGCCTCAGTGTTGCTTGCCTCGAAGCGAGCATAGAAGTGATTTAGCTTGTCTGGTAGGCTCATGTCACTGGGCAGCTCGCGGCTGTGCTTCCCTTTGTAGTCTGTAATAGTTTGCAAGCCCTGCCACATAAGACGAGCGTCAGAGCCGGTGTAGTACGACTCAATCTTAGCCCTGCATTGACGCTTTGCCTGTTTGACGGTTCGTCAGAAGGCATACCGGGATTTCTTGTAAGCTTCCGGGTTAGAGTCCCGCACCTTGAAAGCGGCAGCTCTACTGTTTAGCTCAGTCGGAATGTTGCCTGTAATCCATGGCTTCTGGTTGGGGTATGTACGTACAGTCACTGTGGGGACGACGTCCTTGATGTACTTATTGATAAAGCCAGGGACTGATGTGGTGTACTCCTCAATGCCATCGGAACAATCCCAGAACATATTCCAGTCTGTGATAGCAAAACATCTGGCCACGTTTTTATAGACCGAGTCACTGGTGCTTCCTGCTTTAATTTTTGCTTGTAAGCAGGAACCAGGAGGATAGAATTGTGGTCGGATTTACCAAATGGAGGGCGAGGGAGAGCTTTGTACGCGTCTCTATGTGTGGAGTACAGGTGATCTGGAATTCTATTCCCTCTAGTTGCACATTTAACATGTTGATGGAAATTTGTTAGAGCTGATTTAAGTTTCCCTGTGTTAAAGTCTCCTGCCACTAGGAGCGCCGCCTCTAGGTGAGTGGTTTCCTGTTTGCTTATTTCCTTATACAGCTGACTGAGTGCGGTCTTAGTGCCAGCATCTGTCTGTGATGGTAAATAAACAGCCATGAAAAGTATAGCTGAAAACTCTCTAGGCAAGTAGTGTGACCTGCAATTTATCACAATATACTCTACTTCAGGCGAGCAAAATCTGGAGACTTCCTTAGATTTCGTGCACCAGCAGTTGTTTACAAATATGCACAGACCGCCCCCCCCCCCCTCGTCTTATCGGAGTGTGCTGTTCTATCTTGCCGGTGCAGCGTATATCCCGCTAGCTGAATATCTATGTCATCATTCATTCAATATAACACTCCTACAGAATTATACTAATATAACTCCTACAGAATTATACTAATATAACTCTCCTACAGAATTATACTAATATAACTCTCCTACAGTACTATACTAATATAACTCTCCTACAGTACTATACTAATATAACTCTCCTACAGAACTATACTAATATAACTCTCCTACAGTACTATACTAATATAACTCTCCTACAGTACTATACTAATATAACTCTCCTACAGTACTATACTAATATAACTCTCCTACAGAATTATACTAATATAACTCTCCTACAGAATTATACTAATATAACTCTCCTACAGTACTATACTAATATAACTCTCCTACAGAATTATACTAATATAACTCTCCTACAGAATTATACTAATATAACTCTCCTACAGAATTATACTAATATAACTCTCCTACAGAATTATACTAATATAACTCTCCTACAGAATTATACTAATATAACTCTCCTACAGAATTATACTAATATAACTCTCCTACAGAATTATACTAATATAACTCTCCTACAGTACTATACTAATATAACTCTCCTACAGTACTATACTAATATAACTCTCCTACAGAACTATACTAATATAACTCTCCTACAGTACTATACTAATATAACTCTCCTACAGTACTATACTAATATAACTCTCCTACAGTACTATACTAATATAACTCTCCTACAGAATTATACTAATATAACTCTCCTACAGTACTATACTAATATAACTCTCCTACAGAATTATACTAATATAACTCTCCTACAGTACTATACTAATATAACTCTCCTACAGAATTATACTAATATAACTCTCCTACAGAATTATACTAATATAACTCTCCTACAGAATTATACTAATATAACTCTCCTACAGAATTATACTAATATAACTCTCCTACAGTACTATACTAATATAACTCTCCTACAGAATTATACTAATATAACTCTCCTACAGAATTATACTAATATAACTCTCCTACAGAATTATACTAATATAACTCTCCTACAGAATTATACTAATATAACTCTCCTACAGTACTATACTAATATAACTCTCCTACAGAATTATACTAATATAACTCTCCTACAGTACTATACTAATATAACTCTCCTACAGAATTATACTAATATAACTCTCCTACAGAATTATACTAATATAACTCTCCTACAGAATTATACTAATATAACTCTCCTACAGAATTATACTAACAGAACTCTCCTTTCTGAATTTCTACATTTTTGATACATAATGATAGCAGATCTTACATTTCAACCCTAACCTAAGGGGTAAGGGGGTAAGGGGAACCTGAGTGAAAAAATAAAAACAATTATTTTATAAACAAAGTTATGCAACACCCAATGCCCCTGTGTGAAAAAGTAGTTGCCCCTTTTACACTCAATAAGTGTTTGTGTCACCTTTAGCTGCAATGACTCCAACCAAACCCTTCCTGTAGTTGTTCAGTCTCTCACATCGCTGTCGAGGAATCTTGGCCTACTCTTCAAATCAAATCAAACTTTGTCACATGCACCGAATACAACAAGTGTAGACCTTACCGTAAAATGCTTACTTACAAGCCCTTAACCAACAGTGCAGTTCAAGAAGAGTTAAGAAAATATTTACCAAATAAACAAAAGTAAAAAAATAATAAAAAGTAACACAATAAAATAACAATAACGAGGCTATATACAGGGGGTACCGGTACAGAGTCAATGTGGAGGCTGTATACAGGGGGTACCGGCACCGAGTCAGTGTGGAGGCTATATACAGGGGGTACCGGTACAGAGTCAATGTGGAGACTATATACAGGGGGTACCGGCACCGAGTCAGTGTGGAGGCTATATACAGGGGGTACCGGTACAGAGTCAATGTGGAGGCTATATACAGGGGGTACCGGTACAGAGTCAATGTGGAGGCTATATACAGGGGGTACCGGCACTGAGTCAGTGTGCGGGGGTACAGGCTAGTTGAGGTAATTTGTACATGTAGGTAGGGGTATGCATAGACTATGCATAGATAATAAACAGAGTAGCAGCAGTGTAAAAACAAAGGGGGGGGTTCAATGTAAATAGTCCAGTGGCCATTTGATTAATTATTCAGCAGTCTAATGGCTTGGGGTAGAAGCTGTTCAGCAGTCTGATGGCTTGGGGGTAGAAGCTGTTCAGCAGTCTCATGGCTTGGGGGTAGAAGCTGTTCAGCAGTTTGATGGCTTGGGGGTAGAAGCTGTTCAGCAGTCTGATGGCTTGGGGGTAGAAGCTGTTCAGCAGTTTGATGGCTTGGGAGTAGAAGCTTTTAAGGAGCCTTTTGGTCCCAGACTTGGCGCTACGGTACCGCTTGTCATGCGGTAGCAGAGAAAACAGTCTATGACTTTGGTGACTGGAGTCTCTGACACTGCCTATTATATAGGTCCTGGATGGCAGGAAGCTTGGCCCCAGTGATGTACAGGGCCGTACGCACTACTGTACCCTCTGCCGAGCAGTTGCCATGCCAGGTGGTGATGCAACCGGTCAGGATCCTCTCGATGGTGCAGCTGTAGAACTTTTTGAGGATCTGGGGACCCATGCCAAATCTTTTCAGTCTCCTGAGGGGGAAAAAGTTTTGTTGTGCCCTTTTCACGACTGTCTTGGTGTGTTTGGACCATGATAGTTCATTGGTGATGTAGACACAGGACTGCAGCTTGCATACAGAACTGCAGCTAAAGTTGATACAACCAGTTATTGAGTTTAACCTCTAGGGGACCCCTTCCCGTTCTCATCCCGTTAACGGGATTGATTTTGACAACAGCCAGTGGAAAATCAGAGCGCCAAATTTAAAACAACTAAAATCTCATAATTCCATTTTCTCAAACAATCAACTATTTTACACCATTTTAAAGATAAACTTCTCGTTAATCTAACCACATTGTCCGATTTCAAAAAGGCTTTACGGCGAAAGCATAAAATTTGATTATGTTAGGACATAAACTTCACAAGAAACACCACACAGCCATTTTCCAAGCAACTAGATGCATCACAAAAACCCAAAACACAGCTAAATGAAGCACTAACCTTTGACGATCTTCTTCAGATGACACTCCTAGGACATTATGTTACACAATACATATATGTTTTGCTCGATAAAGTTCATATTTATATCCAAAAACAGCATTTTACATTGGCGCGTAATGTTGAAAAATGTTTTCCCTCCAAACCTGCTGGTGAATGAGCACAATGAGCACAAATAGTACGTAAATTCTCATCGTAAACATTGATCGATATAGAAGTGTTATGCACAGAATTATAGATACACTTCTCCTAAATGTAATCGCTTTGTCAGATTTCAAAAAAGGTTCACGGCAAAAGCACAATTTGCATTAATCTGAGTATAGCCCAGATGACACTAACAACTAGCAAACAGAAACCCGCCATCTTGGAGTCAATAAAACTAAGAAATGACATTATAAACATTCACTTACCTTTGATTATCTTCATCAGAAGGCACTCCCAGGATTCCCAGCTCCACAATAAATGTTCGATAAAGTTCATATTTATTTCCAAATTATCCATTTTGTTAGCGCGTTAGGCTCACTATCCAAATCCACTACGCGCGTGCTTACTTAGTCCAGACAAAAAGTCAAAAAAGTTATACTACAGTTTGTAGAAACATGTCAAACGATGTATAGAATCAATCTTTAGGTTTTTTTATCATATAGCTTGAATAAAATTCCAACCGGACCTATCCGTTCTCTTTAGGAGTGAATATGAACTCAGCTCGCTCCCAAGTTATTGCGCGTGACTTGAGCCCATGCCTTATAATGGGACACCAGTTTACCACAGCTGGTATTCCCTTCAAATTCACCATAGAATCTTCAAACACCGTTCTAAAGACTGCTGACATCTAGTGGAAGCTTTAGGAAGTGCAAAATGAACCCTAAGTCACTGTATACAGTCAAGGCAATCACTTGAAAGGACTACAAGCACCAGACTTCCCACTTCCTGCTTGACTTTTTCTCAGGTTTTTGCCTGCCATATGAGTTCTGTTATACTCACAGACACCATTCAAACAGTTTTAGAAACTTCAGAGTGGTAACAGACAGTAACAGGCATTCTGGATGGTAACAGACAGTAACAGGCATTCTGGATGGTAACAGACAGTAACAGACATTCTGGATGGTAACAGACAGTAACAGACATTCTGGATGGTAACAGACAGTAACAGACATTCTGGATGGTAACAGACAGTAACAGGCATTCTGGATGGTAACAGACAGTAACAGACATTCTGGATGGTAACAGACATTCTGCATGGTAACAGACAGTAACAGACATTCTGGATGGTAACAGACAGTAACAGACATTCTGCATGGTAACAGACAGTGAACAGACATTCTGGATGGTAACAGGCAGAAACAGACATTCTGGATGGTAACAGACAGTAACAGACATTCTGGGTGGTAACAGACAGTAACAGACATTCTGGATGGTAACAGACATTCTGGATGGTAACAGACAGTAACAGACATTCTGGATGGTTACAGACAGTAACAGACATTCTGGATGGTTACAGACAGTAACAGACATTCTGGATGGTTACAGACAGTAACAGACATTCTGGATGGTAACAGACATTCTGGATGGTAACAGACAGTAACAGACATTCTGGATGGTAACAGACAGTAACTGTTGTGTTATTTGTTCACTCAGGTTCCCTTTATCTAATATTAGGTTTTGGTTGAAGATCTGATAATTTAGTATAAAAAAACTATGCAAAAGTAAAGAAAATTAGAAACGGGGCAAATACTTTTTCGGGCCCTGCTATATATAACTCTTCCACCACATACCTTCCCAACAGCACCATCCACAGACGCAAAGGAAAATACATTCTGGATGGTAACAGACAGTAACAGGCATTCTGGATGGTAACAGACAGTAACAGGCATTCTGGATGGTAACAGACAGTAACAGGCATTCTGGATGGTAACAGACAGTAACAGGCATTCTGGATGGTAACAGACATTCTGGATGGTAACAGACAGTAACAGACATTCTGGATGGTAACAGACAGTAACAGGCATTCTGGATGGTAACAGACAGTAACATGCATTCTGGATGGTAACAGACAGTAACAGACATTCTGGATGGTAACAGACAGTAACAGGCATTCTGGATGGTAACAGACAGTAACAGGCATTCTGGATGGTAACAGACAGTAACAGGCATTCTGGATGGTAACAGACAGTAACAGACATTCTGGATGGTAACAGACAGTAACAGGCATTCTGGATGGTAACAGACAATAACAGACATTCTGGATGGTAACAGACAGTAACAGACATTCTGGATGGTAACAGACAGTAACAGGCATTCTGGATGGTAACAGACAGTAACAGACATTCTGGATGGTAACAGACATTCTGGATGGTAACAGACATTCTGGATGGTAACAGACAGTAACAGACATTCTGGATGGTAACAGACATTCTGGATGGTAACAGACAGTAACAGACATTCTGGATGGTAACAGACAGTAACAGGCATTCTGGATGGTAACAGACAGTAACAGACATTCTGGATGGTAACAGACAGTAACAGACATTCTGGATGGTAACAGACAGTAACAGACATTCTGGATGGTAACAGACAGTAACAGGCATTCTGGATGGTAACAGACAGTGAACAGACATTCTGGGCAGAGTAACAACAGACAGAGTCGTCAGGTCAGTAATTATGGAGTCTGTTTATTATTGTGTCTGAAACTAGACAAGGCGTAGTGATCAGTAATATAAAAGGCATTGTGAGCCCAGTTAGTTTAGGATCCTTCCACAGGGTGTGGAGTGTCTGTCAGGACAGTCACTCTGGTCTCAGTCTCTAGTTCCTCTGATACAGACGACTTGTTGAGCCCAGCAGTTAGGATCCTTCCACAGGGTGTGGAGTGTCTGTCAGTACAGTCACTCTGGTCTCAGTCTCTAGTTCCTCTGACAACAGACGACTCGTTGAGCTCAGCAATCAACGAACCGTCTTCATTTATAGTGACCAACGGGAGGTCCTTGTTGGGGTTGACCAACGGTGTCTCGTCGACTCGTGATTGGATGCAGAGTGTGTTGTTATGGAGATGGAGTTGGCTCCTCCCTCTGGACTCATGTCCCAGTCCTGATCTGCAGGTGGAGGTAGACTGGCTAGGAGCACCTACACACAGACACAAACACACCATGCTGTTTTGGAATGATTGTGTGTGTGTGTGTGTGTGTGTGTGTGTGTGTGTGTGTGTGTGTGTGTGTGCGTGCGTGCGTGCGTGTACCTGTTGTCTGTCCAGGTTGTTAGGCCGTACAGCGGTCAGAAGATGATTGGTGAAGGTCTCCAACTCATAATATCTCTGATTCTGATTCTCTAGTTGGCTCTCCAGATACTGCACCTCCTCAAGCTGAAACACACACACACACACACACACACAGCATAAAGGCCTATAGACATCAGGGGGAGGGAGGGGTGGGGAGGGTGTGAGGGGTGAGGGAGGGGAGGGGAGGGAGTGTGAGGGAGGGAAGGGGTGGGGAGGGTGTGAGGGAGGGGAGGGAGGGGGAGGGAGGGGTCGAGGGAGGGGTGAGGGAGGGGGTGAGGTGGGGAGGGGTGAGGTGGGGAGGGGTGAGGTGGGGAGGGGATGGGGATGGGGAGGGGAGGGAGGGGTGAGGGAGGGAGGGAGGGGATGTGGTGGGGAGGGGATGGGGTGGGGGGGAGGGGAGGGGGTGGGAGTTTCATCACCTTAAACTCCAGGAGGTTCTGCATGTTTTCCATCTCATCACCATCATCAACCACCTCTATCTTCTGTTAGGAAACACAGCCTTAAACAATCAGTGGCTAAATCTGTCAGGAAACACAGCCCTATACAATCAGTGGCTAAATCTGTCAGGAAACACAGCCCTATACAATCAGTGGCTAAATCTGTCAGGAAACACAGCCCTATACAATCCGTGGCTAAATCTGTCAGGAAACACAGCCTTATACAATCAGTGGCTAAATCTGTCAGGAAACACAGCACTATACAATCAGTGGCTAAATCTGTCAGGAAACACGGCCCTATACAATCAGTGGCTAAATCTGTCAGGAAACACAGCCCTATACAATCAGTGGCTAAATCTGTCAGGAAACACAGCCTTATACAAGAAACACAGCCTTATACAATCAGTGGCTAAATCTGTCAGGAAACACAGCCTTATACAAGAAACACAGCCTTATACAATCAGTGGCTAAATCTGTCAGGAAACACAGCCTTATACAATCAGTGGCTAAATCTGTCAGGAAACACAGCCCTATACAATCAGTGGCTAAATCTGTCAGGAAACACAGCCCTATACAATCAGTGGCTAAATCTGTCAGGAAACACAGCCCGATACAATCAGTGGCTAAATCTGTCAGGAAACACAGCCTTATACAATCAGTGGCTAAATCTGTCAGGAAACACAGCCCTATACAATCAGTGGCTAAATCTGTCAGGAAACACAGCCCGAAACAATCAGTGGCTAAATCTGTCAGGAAACACAGCCCTATACAATCAGTGGCTAAATCTGTCAGGAAACACAGCCTTATACAATCAGTGGCTAAATCTGTCAGGAAACACAGCTTTATACAAGAAACACAGCCTTATACAATCAGTGGCTAAATCTGTCAGGAAACACAGCCCTATACAATCAGTGGCTAAATCTGTCAGGAAACACAGCCCTATACAATCAGTGGCTAAATCTGTCAGGAAACACAGCCTTATACAATTAGTGGCTAAATCTGTCAGGAAACACAGCCCTATACAATCAGTGGCTAAATCGGTCAGGAAACACAGCCCTATACAATCAGTGGCTAAATCTGTCAGGAAACACAGCCCTATACAATCAGTGGCTAAATCTGTCAGGAAACACAGCCCTATACACAGCCTTCCCCGTAGCTCAGTTGGTAGAGCATGGTGTTTGCAACACCAGGGTTGTGGGTTCGATTCCCACGGGGGGCCAAGTACGAAGAAAAAAAAAAATGTATGAAAATGAAATGTATGCATTCACTACTGTAAGTCGCTCTGGACAAGGGCGTCTGCTAAATGACTAAAATGTAAAATGTAAATGTATACAATCAGTGGCTAAATCTGTCAGGAAACACAGCCCGATACAATCAGTGGCTAAATCTGTCAGGAAACACAGCCCTATACAATCAGTGGCTAAATCTGTCAGGAAACACAGCCCTATACAATCAGTGGCTAAATCTGTCAGGAAACACAGCCTTATACAAGAAACACAGCCTTATACAATCAGTGGCTAAATCTGTCAGGAAACACAGCCTTATACAATCAGTGGTTAAATCTGTCAGGAAACACAGCCCTATACAATCAGTGGCTAAATCTGTCAGGAAACACAGCCTTATACAATCAGTGGCTAAATCTGTCAGGAAACACGGCCCTATACAATCAGTGGCTAAATCTGTCAGGAAACACAGCCTTATACAAGAAACACAGCCTTATACAATCAGTGGCTAAATCTGTCAGGAAACACAGCCTTATACAATCAGTGGCTAAATCTGTCAGGAAACACAGCCCTATACAATCAGTGGCTAAATCTGTCAGGAAACACAGCCCTATACAATCAGTGGCTAAATCTGTCAGGAAACACAGCCCTATACAATCAGTGGCTAAATCTGTCAGGAAAGTGTAATAACAGTGTATTGTACTAGTGTAGTAACAGTGTATTGTACTTGTGTAATAACAGTGTATTAACAGTATTGTACAAGTGTATCTCTAGCGTAGTCAAGTGTTTTGTATTAGTGAATCTCTAGTGTAGTAACAGTGTATTGTACTAGTGTAATAACAGTGTATTGTACTAGTGTAATAACAGTGTATTGTACTAGTGTAATAACAGTGTATTGTACAAGTGTAATAACAGTGTATTGTACTAGTGTATCTATCGACTAATAACAGTTTATTGTACTAGTGTAATAACAGTGAATTTTACTAGTGTATTAACAGTATATTGTACTAGTGTATCTATAGTGTAACAAGTGTATTGTACTAGTGTAACAGTATATTGTACTAGTGTATCTCTAGTGTATTAACAGTATATTTTACTCGTGTATCAACAGTATATTGTACTTGTGTATCTCTAGTGTAATAACAGTATATTGTACTTGTGTATCTCTAGTGTATTAACAGTATATTGTACTAGTGTATCTCTAGTGTATTAACAGTATATTGTACTAGTGTAACAGTGTATTTTAATAGTGTATCTCTAGTGTAATAACAGTATATTGTACTTGTGTATCTCTAGTGTATTAACAATATATTGCACTAGTGTATTAACAATATATTGCACTAGTGTATTAACAATATATTGCACTAGTGTATCTCTAGTGTAATAACAGTATATTGTACTAGTGTAACAGTGTATTTTAATAGTGTATCTCTAGTGTAATAACAGTATATTGTACTAGTGTATCTCTAGTGTAAAAACAGTATATTGTACTAGTGTATCTCTAGTGTAATAACAGAGTGTATATTGCAGTACCATACTGTGAGCCATGGGGGCGCTGCTGCTCTCCTCCTCTACTCCGTTCTCTTCTTCTCTCTGGTACGACGGACTGGTCCCATCTAAAACAACAACACTGTCACACTGGACACTGCTACTGGGGGAGGTTGTGTGTGTGTGTGTGTGTGTGTGTGTGTGTGTGAGTGAGAGTGAGAGTGAGAGTGTGTGTATGTGTGAGTGTGTGTGTGCCTCACCCTCGGACAGACAGAAGGAAGCTCCATCGTTTAGGTTGTCTCCCAGCTCGGGCGTTCTAAGCCCCTCCCCATCGGAACTCAGTGCAGAGGGAGACTCCTCCCCTTCCTGTGATGTCAGGAACAAGGCCGGCCCACCTTTAGGGGGCGGGATCTTTATGCCCATCAGACGGTACTTTCTCCTCCGGTTCCCGATCCACGTCTGTCAATCAAACACATCTACTGTTAATACTGTACAACAGTCAGAGGGAGTGTGTGATTGGCTGATACAGCTGAGAGGAAGCCTCTGATTGGTTGCTACCTTGAAAATCTCAGTATCTACGTTGAGCTGATTGGCTGCTGCGTTGATCTTCTCTCTGCAGACAGAACCCAGACTGGTCATCCCTCGGTCCCAGTACCGCTTCAACTGGACCAGGTCCACATCACTGAACTGGGTCCTGTCCTGCAGCCACACACACACACACACACACGGAACAGTATAGATGGTCTGATGGTGACAGTGCTCTAGTCTCCTACATTTACGTTTTAGTCCTTTAGCAGACGCTCTTATCCAGAGCAACTTACAGTCCCTCCATACATTTATACTGTTAGGTAAGACAGAATGATATATGATTCAAGACTTACAGTTCTCTTCCTGGAGTTACTGATGAGGCACGGAGCAGAGGGACTGACTGGAACCTAGAGAGGGGAGGAGGTGGTGAGAGGTGAGGAGGAAAGAGGGGAGAGGAAGAGAGGTAAGGAGGAAAGAGGAGAGGTGAGGAGGAGGGAGGAGGAAATAGGGGAGAGGAGGAGAGGTAAGGAGGAGGAAAGAGGAGGGAGGAGGAAAGAGGGGAGGTGAGGAGGAAAGAGGAGAGAGGTGAGGAGGAAAGAGGAGAGAGGTGAGGAGGAAAGAGGAAAGAGGAGGAGGAAAGAGGAGGAGGGGAGAGGTGAGGAGGAAAGAGGAGAGGAGAAGAGGTGAGGAGGGAAGAGGAAGAGGGAGGAGGAAAGAGGAGGAGGGAGGAGGAAAGAGGAGGAGGGAGGAGGAAAGAGGAGGAGGGAGGAGGAAAGAGGAGAGAGGTGAGGAGGAAAGAGGAGAGAGGTGAGGAGGAAAGAGGAAAGAGGAGGAGGAAAGAGGAGGAAAGAGGAGGAGGGAGGATGAAAGAGGAGGAGGGAGGAGGGGAGAGGTGAGGAGGAAAGAGGAGAGGAGAAGAGGTGAGGAGGGAAGAGGAAGAGGGAGGAGGAAAGAGGAGGAGGGAGGAGGGGAGAGGTGAGGAGGAAAGAGGAGAGGAGGTGAGGTGAGGAGGAAAGGGGAGAGGTGAGGAGGAAAAAGGAGGAGAGGTGAGGATTAAATGTGAGGAGGAAAGAGGGGGAGGGAAGTGGGGAGAGGTGAGGAGGGAGGAGGGGAGGAGGAAAGGTGAGGAGGAGGAAAGAGGGGGAGGGAAGAGGGAGGAGGGGAGGAGGAGGGAGGAGGGGAGGAGGAAAGAGGGGGAGGGAAGTGGGGAGAGGGGAGGAGGAGGGAGGAGGGGAGGAGGAAAGAGGAGGGAGGAGGAAAGAAGAGAGGAGAAGAGGTGAGGAGGAAAAAGGGGAGAGGTGAGGAGGAAAGAGGAGGAAAGAGGGGAGGATTAACCCCTACCTGTATACTAGGGGAGGTCTGTAGTGTTGTAGTAAATGGGTAGCTGTCCCGAGGACATGGGCCAGGCCTGGAGCTGCTGAGGACCAGGGAGGGGGATGTGAGCTCTCTACCCCCAGATCCCTGTACGCTGCTCAGGCTGAGGCTGTCCCTCCCCCCCTGGTCTCTCTGGAGGTCCCCGTGGGCCGTGGCAGCCATGTTGGATAACTCTTCCTCCCTCTGCCACTCATCCTCTTCATCACCCGTCTCCATGGCGATAGAGAGGCAGCCAATAGCATCCAAGGGGCGGGCAGACTGTCTGTGTCTCTCTTGCCTGCTGCTATCAGAAGGCTGTCCTTGTCCTAGTCCCTCCCCCCTCTCTAATAGGCTGAAGACCTGATGAATGCGGGGGGAGTGGTCTGAAGGGGGAGGGTTGGAGGGATGGGGCCTGGGAGGGTTGGAGGGATGGGGCCTGGGAGGGTTGGAGGGATGGGGCCTGGGAGGGTTGGAGGGATGGGGCCTGGGAGGGTTGGAGGGATGGGGCCTGGGAGGGTGAGGTTGGGGAGTCTGGGGGTTGGAGGGATGGGGCCTGGGAGGGTGAGGTTGGGGAGTCTGGGGGTTGGAGGGATGGGGCCTGGGAGGGTTGGAGGGATGGGGCCTGGGAGGGTTGGAGGGATGGGGCCTGGGAGGGTTGGAGGGATGGGGCCTGGGAGGGTTGGAGGGATGGGGCCTGGGAGGGTGAGGTTGTGGAGTCTGGGGGTTGGAGTGAGGCCTGGGCTGGGAGGGACAAGGGCCAGACTGGAGATAACCGTACTGTCTAGCCCAGCTCTGAGGTACTGCCCCAGCCCTTCCTACTGCCCCCCCTGCCCCAGCCCTTCCTACTGCCCCCCCTGACCCAGCCCTTCCTACTGCCCCCCCTGACCCAGCCCTTCCTACTGCCCCCCCTGATCCAGCCCTTCCTACTGCCCCCCCTGACCCAGCCCTTCCTACTGCCCCCCCTGATCCAGCCCTTCCTACTGCCCCCCCTGACCCAGCCCTTCCTACTGCCCCCCCTGACCCAGCCCTTCCTAATGCCCCCCCTGCCCCATCAGTGGTGAAACCCCCCCTCTTGGACAGACTGTGGATGGGGCGGCCGGGGGGTGAGGAGAAGGAGGGGGAAGAGGAGAAGGAGGGGGAAGAGGAGAAAGAGGGGGAAGAGGAGAGGGAGAGGGTTTTACAGCGAGGAAGTGACATGCTATGCGATCTAGAGTGGAGCTGGAGGGGGGAGGAGACAAAACTATTCCTCCTGTGCTGTGATTGGTTGAGCAGAGTTTGATGGACATGTGCAGGGAGCTCAGGGTCAGAGTGAGAGGGGAGGGGCTTAACAGTGGGCCGGGAACGAGAAGTGGAGCCTAGAGAGTAAATCCCTGTCAGGATGACATCGTTGTTGTTGTTGACAGAGCTGAGAGGAGAGGAGGACGTAGAGGAGGATGGAGGGAGAAGGTGGGAGGAGCCTCTCTGGATATTCTGAGCTGCCGCCATCTCCCCTGTCAGCATTGCGCCCGCCATTAGAGCCCCGCCCGTTAGCATGTGGTTGGACAGAGCTCCCCCAGCCAGGCTGTGATTGGACAGAGCTCCCAGAGAAAGGCCGTGATTGGAGAAGGAAAAGGAGTGGGACTCGTCTGTGTTCTGGTCGGCCCTGGAGGCCAGCTTCCGCCTCTTGTTGCCCACCCATGTCTGGAGAGAGAGAGACACATAGTTAACACGACCACCACCATCACCACCACTACTATCATCACTATCACCACCACCACTACCACCACCACTATCATCACTATCACCACCACCACTACCACCACCACTATCATCACTATCACCACCACCACTACCATCACTACCACCACCACCACCACCACCACCACCACCACTATCATCACTATCACCACCACCACTACCATCACTACCACCACCACCACCACTATCATCACTATCACCACCACCACTACTACCACCACCACCACCACTATCATCACTATCACCACCACCACTACCATCACCACCACCACCATCATCACTATCACCACCACCACTACTACCACCACCACTACCATCACCACCACCACTATCACCCCCACCACCACTATCACCCCCACCACCATCACCACCACCACCACTATCACCCCCACCACCATCACTATCACCACCACTATCACCCCCACCACCATCACCACCACCACCACCACTATCACCCCCACCACCATCACCACCACCACCACCACTATCACCACTACCACCACCACCACCATTATCACCACCACCACTATCACTACCACCACTATCACTTCCACCACCACCATTATCACCACCACCACTATCACTACTACCACCACCACTATCACCACCACCACTATCACTACTACCACCACCACTATCACTATCACCACCATCATCACCACCACTATCACTATCACCACCACCACCACCATCACCACCACCACCACCACTATCATCACTATCATCACTATCACCACCACCACTACTACCACTACCACCACCACCACTATCATCACTATCACCACCACCACCACCACCACTATCATCACTATCACCACCACCACCACCACCACCACCACCACCATCATCACTATCACCACCACCACTACTACCACCACCACTATCACCCCCACCACCACTATCACCCCCACCACCACTATCACCCCCACCACCATCACTATCACCACCACTATCACCCCCACCACCATCACCACCACCACCACCACTATCACCCCCACCACCATCACCACCACCACCACCACTATCACCACTACCACCACCACCACCATTATCACCACCACCACTATCACTACCACCACTATCACCACCACCATTATCACCACCACCACTATCACTACTACCACCACCACTATCACCACCACCACTATCACCACCATCATCACCACCACTATCACTATCACCACCACCACCACCATCACCACCACTACCACCACCACCATCACCACCACCACCACTATCACCCCCACCACCATCACCACCACTATCACCACTACCATCACCACCACCACTATCACCACCACCACCATCACCACCACCACTATCACCACTACCACCACCACCACCATTATCACCACCACCACTATCACTACCACCACTATCACCACCACCACCACCACCATTATCACCACCACCACTATCACTACTACCACCACCACTATCACCACCACCACTATCACCACCATCATCACCACCACTATCACTATCACCACCACCACCATCACCACCACCACCACCACCATCACCACCACCACCACCATCACCCCCACCACCATCACCACTACCATCACCACCACCACTATCACCCCCACCACCATCACCCCCACCACCATCACCACCACCACTATCACCACCACCACCATCACTATCACCACCACCACTATCACTATCACCACCACCACTATCACCACTACCACCACCACTATCACCACTATCACCACTACCACCACCACTATCACCACCACTATCACTATCACCACTATCACTATCACCACTATCACCACCACCACTATCACTATCACCACCATCACTATCACCACCACCACTATCACCACCACCACTATCACCACCACCACTATCACCACCACCACCACCACCACTATCACTATCACCATCACTATCACCACTATCACCACCACCACTACTACTATCACCACCACCACTATCACTATCCCCACCACCACTATCACCACCACCACTATCACTATCCCCACCACCACCACCACCACCCAGGTCTGGACAAACAAAACCCCACAAATTCTGACAAACTCCAAGCATTGATTATGCAAGAATGGGCTGCCATCAGTCAGGATGTGGCCCAGAAGTTAATTGACAGCATGCCAGGGGGGATTGCAGAGGTCTTGAAAAAGAAGGGTCAACACTGCAAATATTGGCTCTTTGCGTCAACTTCATGTAATTGTCAATAAAAGCCTTTGACACTTATGAAATGCTTGTAATTATACTTCAGTATTCCATAGTAACATCTGACAACAATATCTAAAGACACTGAAGCAGCAAACTTTGTGGAAATTAATGTGTCATTCTCAAAACCTTTGGCCACGACTGTACTATTATTCTGATATTTCACATTCTTAAAATAAAGTGGGGATCCTAACTGACCTAAGAAAGACATTTTTACTTTTTTACTAGGATTAAAATGTCAGGAATTGTGAAAAACTGAGTTTAAAATGCATTTGGCTAAGGTGTATGTAAACTTTACACTTCAACTGTATACACTGCCGTTCAAAAGTTTAGGGTCACTTCGAAATGTCCTTGTTTTTGAAATCAAAGCAATTTTTTTGTCCATTAAAATAACATCAAATTGATCAGAAATACAGTGTAGACATTGTTAAGGTTGTAAAAGACTATTATAGCTGGAAACGATTGATTTTTTTAAATGGAATATCTACATAGTTGTACAGAGGCCCATTGTCAGCAACCATCACTCCTGTGTTCCAATGGCTCGTTGTGTTAGCTAATCCAAGTTTATCATTTTAAAAGGCTAATTGATCATTAGAAACCCCTTTTGCAATTCTGTTAGCACAGCTGAAAACTGTTGAGCTGATTAAAGAAGCAATAAAACTGACCTTCTTTAGACTAGTTGAGTATCTGGAACATCAGCATTTGTGGGTTCGATTACAGGCTCAAATTGGCCAGAAACAAAGACCTTTCTTCTGAAACTCGTCAGTCTATTCTTGTTCTGAGAAATTAAGGCTATTCCATGCGAGAAATTGCCAAGATACTGAAGAGCTCATACAACGCTGTGTACTACTCCCTTCACAGAACAGCGCAAACTGGCTCTAACCAGAATAGAAAGAGGAGTGGGAGGCCCCGGTGCACAACTGAGCAAGAGGACAAGTACATCAGAGTGTCTGGTTTGAGAAACAGACGCCTCACAAGTCCTCAACTGGAAGCTTTATTAAATAGTTCCCGCAAAACACCAGTCTCAACGTCAACAGTGAAGAGGCGACTCCGGAATGCTGGCCTTTTTTTTTTTATCAACTTGGATTAGCTAACACAACGTGCCACTGGAACACAGGAGTGATGGTTGCTGATAATGGGCCTCTATACGCCTATGTAGATATTCTATAAAAAATCTGCCTTTTCCAGCTACAATAGTCATTTACAACATTAACAATGTCTACACTGTATCAGGTCGCAATTGTAAATGAGAACTTGTTCTCAACTTGCCTACCTGGTTAAATAAAGGTGAAATAAAAAAATAAAAAATTCTGATCAATTTGATGTTATTTTAGTGGACCAAAAAAATTTGCTTTTCTTTCAAAAACAAGGACATTTCAAAGTGACCCCAAACCTTTGAACGGTAGTCTATGTATGCAAAAAGCTGGCACACCTACTCATTCCAGGTTTATCTTTATATTGTAGAATAATAGTGAAGACATCAAAACTATGAAAAAAACACATGGAATCATGTAGTAACCAAAGTGTTAAACAAATCGTAATATATTTTATATTTGAGATTCTTCAAAGTAGCCACCCCTTTGCCTTGACAGCTTTGCACACTCTTGGCATTCTCTCAACCAGCTTCATGAGGTAGTCACCTGGAATGCATTTTAATTAACAGGTGTGCCTTGTTAAAAGTTAATTTGTGGAATTTCATTTCTTCCTAATGCGTTTGAACCAATCAGTTGTGTTGTGACAAGGTAGGATTGGTATAGAGAAGATAGGGCTATTTGGTAAAAAACCAAGTCCATATTACGGCAAGAACCGCTCAAATAAGCGAAGAGAAACGATAGTCCATCATTACTTTAAGACATGAAGGTCAGTAAATCCGGAAAATGTAAAGAACCTTTAAAGTTCCTTCAAGTGCAGTCGCAAAAACCATCAAGCGCTATGATGAAACTGGCTCTCATGAAGACCGCCACAGGAAAGGAAGACCCAGAGTTACCTTTGCTGCAGAGGATAAGTTTATTAGAGTTAGCAGCCTCAGAAATTGCATCCCAAATAAATGCTTCACAGAGTTCAAGTAACAGACGCATCTCAACATCAACTGTTCAGAGGAGACTGCATGGATCAGGCCTTCATGGCCGAATTTCTGTAAAGAAACCACTACTAAAAGGACACCAATAAGAAGAAGAGAATTGTTTGGTCCAAGAAACATAAGCAATGGACATAAGACTGGTGGAAATCTGTCCTTTGGTTTGATGAGTCCAAATTTGAGATTTTTTCCAACCGCCGTGTCTTTGTGAGATGCAGAGTAGATGAACGGATGATCGCCGCATGTGTGGTTCCCACCGTGAAGCATGGAGGAGGAGGTGTGATGGTGCTTTGCTGGTGACACTGTCGGTGATCTATTTAGAATTCAAGGCACACTTAACCAGCATGGCTACCACAGCATTCTGCAGCAATAGGCAATCCCATCTGGTTTGCACTTAGTGGAACGATCATTTGTTTTTCAACAGGACAATGACCCAACACACCTCCAGGCTGTGTAAGGGCTATTTGACAAAGAAGGAGAGTGATGGAGTGCTGCATCAGATGACCTAGCCTCCACAATCACCCAACCTCAAGCCAATTGAGATGGTTTGGGATGAGTTGGAACACAGAGTGAAGGAAAATCAGCAAACAAGTGCTCAGCATATGTGGGAACTCCTTCAAGACGGTTGGAAAAGCATTCCTCATGAAGTTGGTTATCAAGGCAAAGAGTGGCTAATTTGAAGAATCTAAAATATACTTTTTTTGGTTACTACATGATTCCATACGTGTTATTTCATAGTTTGATGTCTTCACCATTATTCTACAATGTAGAAAATAGTAAAAATAAAGAAAAATCCTTGAATGAGTAGGAGCGTCCAAACTTTTGACTGGTACTGTGCATATACACACACAGCGCACTCGGAAAGTGTTCAGACACCTTCCCTTTTTCCACATTTTGTTACCATACAGCCAACATTCATACAAAAAATTATCATCTGTTATCAAATCTACACACAATACCCCATAATGACAAAGCAAAAACTGGTTAAAAGTTTTGGAAATAATATATATATATATATATATATATTTTTTTTAAGTGAAATATCACATTTACATAGGTATTCAAACTCTTTTCTCAGTACTTTGATGAAGCACCTTTGGTAGCAATTAAAGCCTTGAGTCTTCTTGGGTATGACGCTACAAGCTTGGCACACCTGTATTTGGGGAGTTTCTCCCATTCTTCTCTGCAGATCCTCTCAAGCTCTGTCAGGTTGGATGGGGAGCGTCGCTGCACAGCTATTTTCACATCTCTCCAGAGATGTTCAATCGGTTTCAAGTCCGGGCTCTGGCTGGGCACCTCAAGGACATTCAAAGACTTGTCCGGAAGCCACTCCTGCATTGTCTTGGCTGTGTGCTTGGGGTTGTTGTCCTGTTGGAAGGTGAACCTTTGTCCCAGTCTGAGGTCCTGAGCAGATTTTCATCAAGGATCTCTCTGTACTTTGCGCCGTTCATCTTTCCCTTGATCCTGACTAGTCTCCCAGTCCCTGCTGCTGAAAAAACATCCCCACAGCATGATGCTGCCACCACCATGCTTCACCTTAGGGATGGTGCCAGGTTTCCTCCAGATGTGACACTTGGCATTCAGGCCAAAGAGTTCAATCTTGGTTTCATCAGACCAGAGAATCTTCTTTCTCATGGTCTGAGAATCCTTTAGGTGCCTTTCGGCAAACTCCAAGAGGGCTGCAATTTGCCTTTTACTGAAGAGTGGCTTCTGTCTGGCCACTCTACTATAAAGGCCTGATTGGTGGAGTGCTGCTGAGATGGCTGTCCTTCTGGAAGGTTCTCCCATCTCCACTGAGGAACTCTGGAGCTCTGTGAGAGTGACCATCGGGTTTTTGGTCACCTCCCTGACCAAGGCCTTTCTCCCTCGATTGCTCAGTTTGGCCGGGCGACCAGCTCTAAGAAGAGTCTTGTTGGTTCCAAACTTCTTTCATTTAATAATGTTGGAGGCCACTGTGTTCTTGGGGAGCTTCAATGCTGCAGAATTTTTTTACCCTTTCCCAGATCTGTGCCTCGACACAATCCTGTCTCGGAGCTTTACGGACAATTCCGTCGACCTCGGGGGCTTCGTTTTTGCTCTGACATGCACTGTCAACAGTGGGACCTTAAATAGACAGGTGTGTGCCTTTCCAAATCATGTCCAATCAATTGAATTTACCACAGGTGGACTCCAATCAAGTTGTAGAAACATCAAGGATAATTAAATCAATGGAAACAGGATGCACCTGAGCTCAATTGAGTCTCATAGCAAAGGATCTGAATACTTATGTAAATAAGGAATCTGTTTTTTTATGTACCGTAATTTCCGGACTATAAGCCGCTACTTTTTTCCCACGCTTTGAACCTCGCGGCTTAAACAATGACGCGGCTAATATATGGATTTTTCCCGCTTTCAAATAAAAAAAATACAAAATAAAACATTCTGTGACGTGCTAAGTTTTTTGGCGGCATGAAACTTTCATCAGACCAATGAAATTGCCGAACGGGTTAAGGTCAAACAACTTTTTGGTTTACTGTTTAGATTAAATCGAACACGCTCAAACTTCCCATCATTCTGATTACGGTAGTCATTTTGTCACCCTCATCATGGCAAAGACACGGAGAAATGCATATGATGCAGCTTTCAAGTTGAAGGCGATTGATCTGGCTGTTGGAAAAGGAAATAGAGCTGCTGCACGGGAGCTTGGTCTGGAGCAATGACTTTCTTGGTAGGCTACTGTTTACTGCTAATTTTTAATTTTTTGTTACAAGCCGTGTTTCGTTAAAGCCTATTTATTTTTGTTACAAGCCGTGTTTCGTTAAAGCCTATTTATTTTTGTTACAAGCCGTGTTTCGTTAAAGCCTGTGTAAAGTTAATTTGTTTCAATGTACCGGTAGGCACCTGCGGTTTATAGACATGTGCGGCTTATTTATGTTCAAAATACTATATTTTTTTTATTCAGTGGGTTCGGCTTATATTCAGGTGCGCTTAATAGTCCGGAAATTACGGTACTTTCCAAATGCTCTGTATGTATGCATGTGTGTGTGTATATAGACACCCCTTCAAATTGGCTATTTCAGCCACACCCATTGCTGACAGGTATATAAAATCGAGCACACCGCCATGCAATCTCCAAAGATATGTGGACGCCTAATCGGTTGAGGGCTGGGTTCTGTGCAGGCCAAGCAAGTTCTTCCACACCAATCTCGACAAACCATATCTGTACGGACCTCGCTTTGTACACGGGGGCATTGTCATGCTGAAACAGGAAAGGTCCTTCCCCAAACTGTTGCCACAAAGTTGGAATCACAGAATCATCTGGAATGTAATTGTATGTTGTAACATTAATATTTCCCCTCACTTCAACTAAGGGGCCTAACCCGAACCATGAAAAACAGCCCCAGACCAGTATTCCTCCACCAAACTTTACAGTTGGCTCTATACATTGGGACAGGTAGTGTTTTCCTGGCATCTACCAAACCCAGATTCATCTGTCACAGGGTGAAGCGTGATTCATCACTCTAGAGAACACGTTTCCACTGCTCCAGAGTCCAATGGCGTTGAGCATTACACCAGTCCAGCCGACGCTTGGCATTGCGCATGGTGATCTTAGGCTTGTGTGCGGCTGCTCGGCCATGGAAACCCATTTCACGAAGCATCCGAGTAATAGTTCTTGTGCTGACGTTGCTTCCAGAGGCAGTTTGGAAATCGGTACGGAGTGTTGCAACCGAGGACAGACAATTTTTATGTGCTAGGGGCTTCAGCACTCTGCGGTCCCGTTCTGTGAGCTTGTGTGGCCTACCACTTCACGGCTGAGCCGTTGTTGCTCCTAGACGTTTCCACTTCACAATAACAGCGCTAACAGTTGACCCGGGGAAGCTCTAGCAGGGCAGAAATTTGATGAACTGACTTGTACGAAAGGTGGCATCCTATGACAGTGCCATGTTGAAAGTCACTGAGCTCTTCAGTAAGGCCATTCTACTGTACTGCCAATGTTTGTCTATGGAGATTGCATCACTGTGTGCTCGATTTTATACACCTGTCAGCAACGGGTGTGGCAGAAATAGCTGAACCCACTAATTTGAAGGGGTGTCCACATACCTTTTTCATATATAATGTCGTCTTTGTATCTCAAAACCATTGTAATGTGGTTAACCTTAAATCTAAATGAAAATTGGAAAAGGCTACACCTAATTTTTTAAAATGTATTTAACATTTATTCAACTAGGCAAGTCAGTTAAGAACAAATTCTTATTTACAATGACGGCCTACCAAAAGGCCTCCTGAGGGGACGGGGCCTGGGATCAAAAATAAAATAAAAATATAGGACAAAACACACATCACAACAAGAGAGACCAAAACACCACATAAACAGAGACCTAAGACAACGACACAGCATGGCAGCAACACATGACAACATAGCATGGTAGCAACACATGACAACACAGCAACACATGACAACAACATGGTAGAAACACATGACAACACAGCATGGTAGCAACACATGACAACACAGCAAGGCAGCAACACATGACAACACAGCAAGGCAGCAACAGATGACAACACAGCAACACATGACAACAACATGGTAGAAACACATGACAACACAGCATGGTAGCAACACATGACAACACAGCATGGCAGCAACACATGACAACACAACATGGCAGCAACACATGACAACACAACATGGCAGCAACACATGACAACACAGCATGGTAGCAACACATGACAACACAGCATGGCAGCAACACATGACAACACAGCATGGCAGCAACACATGACAACACAGCATGGCAGCAACACATGACAACACAGCATGGCAGCAACACATGACAACACAGCATGACAGCAGCACAACATGGCAGCAGCACAACATGGTAGCAACACAACATGGTAGTAGCACAAAACATGGTACAAACATTATTGGGCACAGACAACAGCACAAAGGGCAAGAAGGTAGAGACAACAATACATCACACAAAGCAGCCACAACTGTCAGTAAGAGTGTCCATGATTGAGTCTTTGAATGAAGAGATTGAGATAAAACTGTCCAGTTTGAGTGTTTGTTGCAGCTTGTTCCAGTCGCTAGCTGCAGCGAACTGAAAAGAGGAGCGACCCAGGGATGTGTTTGCTTTGGGAACCTTTAACAGAATGTGACTGGCAGAACAGGTGTTGTATGTGGAGGATGAGGGCTGCAGTAGATATCTCAGATAGGGGGGAGTGAACAGGTGCTGTATGTGGAGGATGAGGGCTGCAGTAGATATCTCAGATAGGGGGGAGTGAACGGGTGTTGTATGGGGAGGATGAGGGCTGCAGTAGATATCTCAGATAGGGGGGAGTGAACGGGTGCTGTATGTGGAGGATGAGGGCTGCAGTAGATATCTCAGATAGGGGGGAGTGAACGGGTGTTGTATGTGGAGGATGAGGGCTGCAGTAGATATCTCAGATAGGGGGAGTGAACGGGTGTTGTATGTGGAGGATGAGGGCTGCAGTAGATATCTCAGATAGGGGGGAGTGAATGGGTACTGTATGGGGAGAATGAGGGCTGCAGTAGATATCTCAGATAGGGGGGAGTGAACGGGTGTTGTATGTGGAGGATGAGGGCTGCAGTAGATATCTCAGATAGGGGGGAGTGAACGGGTGTTGTATGTGGAGGATGAGGGCTGCAGTAGATATCTCAGATAGGGGGGAGTGAACGGGTGTTGTATGGGGAGGATGAGGGCTGCAGTAGATATCTCAGATAGGGGGGAGTGAACGGGTGTTGTATGTGGAGGATGAGGGCTGCAGTAGATATCTCAGATAGGGGGGAGTGAACGGGTGTTGTATGTGGAGGATGAGGGCTGCAGTAGATATCTCAGATAGGGGGGAGTGAACGGGTGTTGTATGTGGAGGATGAGGGCTGCAGTAGATATCTCAGATAGGGGGGAGTGAACGGGTGTTGTATGGGGAGGATGAGGGCTGCAGTAGATATCTCAGATAGGGGGGGGTGAATGGGTGTTGTATGGGGAGGATGAGGGCTGCAGTAGATATCTCAGATGGGGGGGGAGTGAACAGGTGTTGTATGTGGAGGATGAGGGCTGCAGTAGATATCTCAGATAGGGGGGAGTGAGCGGGTGTTGTATGTGGAGGATGAGGGCTGCAGTAGATATCTCAGATAGGGGGGAGTGAACGGGTGTTGTATGGGGAGGATGAGGGCTGCAGTAGATATCTCAGATGGGGGGGAGTGAACAGGTGTTGTATGTGGAGGATGAGGGCTGCAGTAGATATCTCAGATAGGGGGGAGTGAACGGGTGTTGTATGTGGAGGATGAGGGCTGCAGTAGATATCTCAGATAGGGGGGAGTGAGGCCTAAGAGGCTTTTATAAATAAGCATCAACCAGTGGGTCTTGCAACGGGTATACAGAGATGACCAGTTTACAGAGGAGTATAGAGTGCAGTGATGTGTCCTATAAGGAGCATTGGTGGCAAATCTGATGGCCGAACGGTAAAGAACATCTAGCCGCTTGACAGCACCCTTACCTGCCGATCTATAAATTATGTCTCCGTAATCTAGCATGGGTAGGATGGTCATCTGAATCAGGGTTAGTTTGTCAGCTGGGGTGAAAGAGGAGCGATTACGATAGAGGAAACCGACAAAGTGAGCGGTGCGCCGTTAGTGACGATGCTAATGAAAAGTATTCTAGTTGATGATAAGGCTTTCCCAAAAACCTTCTCAATTAAAAGTTAACTAAAAAGTAGCCTGGCAGAATGAGATCATGATTATTTAAAAATCATCTCTACCATCACGTTTTGCTACAAAAACACCACTTAAACAGCCTCTTGCTAGGTGCACACTGGAATTAAAGGGTAACTACACAAACAAAAATCTACATTTCTCAATTTTCCCAGACCCCAAAAGTTGTCTCCTGATGTGGTTTAAGCACTGTTGTGGACTTATCCAATTGAGTTGTTTTTCAATTAAAGTGTGATTGAGAGCAAAAACTGAGGAAAACAGAAACCTGGAAAAACAGAAAACTGAATTTCGGAAAAAAACGAAAGCATTTCTGAATTTTATAGAGCCCTACAGACCCGCACCACGCTGAAGTCCAGTTTGGTCTCCTGAGAACACTGAAGGATCAGCTGGAAGCAGCTCTTGCTCTGATTGGTCATCCCGTTGTCATAGTAGCTATCCAGGACTCGCTGCTGCTCCAGTGTGAACACAGACCGCAGGTTCATCTGACAGAGACATCTAATTGGTCAATAAACTAGCCAATGAAAACAACATTGAGTTCACTAATCATATCAAATGTTATTGGTCACATACACATGGTTAGCAGGTGTTATTGGTCCATACACATGGTTAGCAGATGTTATTGGTCCATACACATGGTTAGCAGATGTTATTGGTCCATACACATGGTTAGCAGGTGTTATTGGTCCATACACATGGTTAGCAGGTGTTATTGGTCCATACACATGGTTAGCAGGTGTTATTGGTCCATACACATGGTTAGCAGGTGTTATTGGTCCATACACATGGTTAGCAGATGTTTTTGGTCCATACACATGGTTAGCAGATGTTATTGATCACATGGTTAGCAGATGTTATTGATCACATACACATGTTTATCAGATGTTATTGATCACATACACATGGTTAGCAGATGTTTTGGTCCATACACATGGTTAGCAGATGTTAATGCGAGTACAGCGAAATGCTTATGCTTCTAGTTCCAACAGTGCAGTAATATCTAACAAAGTAATCTAACAAATTCACAACAACTGCCTTATACACACACAAGTGTAAAGGGCTGAATAAGAATATGTACATAAAAATATATGGATGAGCGATGGCCATGTGCCATAGGCAAGATGCAGTAGATGGTATAGAGTACAGTATATACATATGAGATGAGTAATGTAGCATATGTAAACATTATTAAAGTGGCAATATTTAAACTGACTAATGACGGGCATAGGCAAGCTGCAGTAGATGGTATAGAGCAGTATATACAGTTAGTTACAGTTGAAGTGGGAAGTTTACATACACTTAGGTTGGAGTCATTAAAACTTGTTTTTCAACCACTCCACAAATTTCTTGTTAACAAACTATAGTTTTGGCAAGTCGGTTAGGACATCTACTTTGGGCATGACACAAGTAATTTTTCCAACAATTGTTTACAGACAGATTATTTCACTTATAATTCACTGTATCACAATTCCAGTGGGTCAGAAGTTTACATACACTAAGTTGACTGTGCCTTTAAACAGCTCGGAAAATTCCAGAAAATTATGTCATGGCATTAGAAGCTTCTGATAGGCTAATTGACATCATTTGAGTCAATTAGAGGTGTACCTGTGGATATATTTCAAGGCCTACCTTCAAACTTGGTGCCTTTTTGTTTGACATTATGGGAAAATCAAAAGAAATCAGCCAAGACCTCCGAAAAATTATTGTAGACCTCCACAAGTTTGGTTCATCCTTGGGAGCAATTTCCAAACCCCTGAAGGTACCACGTTCATCTGTACAAACAATAGTACGCAAGTATAAACACCATGGGACCACGCAGCCGTCATACCGCTCAGGAAGGAGACGTGTTCTGTCTCCTAGAGATTAACATACATTGGTGCCAAAAGTGCAAATCAATCCCAGAACAACAGCAAAGGACCTTGTGAAGATGTTGGAGGAAACAGGTACAAAAGTATCTATATCTACAGTAAAACGAGTCCTATATCGACATAACCTGAAAGGCCGCTTAGCAAGGAAGAAGCAACTGCTCCAAAACAGCCATAAAAAAAGCATTTTATGTTTGGAGGAAGAAGGGGGACGCTTGCAAGCCGAAGAACACCATCCCCAACAGTCCATCCCAACCGTGAAGCACGGGGGTGGCAGCATCATGTTGAGGGGGTGCTTTGCTGCAGGAGGGACTGGTGTATTTCACTAAGTAGATGGCATCACGAGGGAGGAAAATTATGTGGATATATTGAAACAACATCTCAAGACATCAGTCGGAAAGTTAAAGCCTGGTCGCAAATGGGTCTTCCAAATGGACAATGACCCCAAGCATACTTCCAAAGTTGTGGCAAAATGGCTTAAGGACAACAAAGTCAAGGTATTGGAGTGGCCATCACAAAGGCCTGACCTCAATCCTATAGAAAATGTATTGGCAGAACTGACAAAGCATGTGCGAGCAAGGAGGCCTACAAACCTGACCCAGTTACACCAGCTCTGTCAGGAGGAATGGGACAAAATTCACCCAACTTATTGTGGGAAGCTTGCGGAAAGCTACCCGAAACGTATGACCCAAGTTAAACAATTTAAAGGCAATGCTACCAAATACTAATTGAGTGTATTTAAACTTCTGACCCACTGGGAATGTGATGAAAGAAATAAAAGCTGAAATAAATCATTCTCTCTACTATTATTCTGACATTTCACATTCTTAAAATAAAGTGGTGATCCTAACTGACCTAAAACAGGGAATTGTTACGAGGATTAAATGTCAGGAATTGTGAAAAACTGAGTTTAAATGTATTTGGCTAAGGTGTATGTAAACCTCCGACTTCAACTGTACATATGAGATGAGTAATGTAGGCTATGGAAACATTATAGTGGCCTTATTTAAAGTGACTAATGATAGGCATAGGCAAGATGCTGTAGATGGTATAGAGCAGTATATACATATGAGATGAGTAATGTAGCATATGTAAACTAGCTCTTCCCTTCAACCACAAATGTGCTTCTAGTCTGTATGTAGACCTATATACACAGTGGATAAAACATGCTTCCAGTCTGTATGTAGACCTATATACACAGTGGATAAAACATCGACATAGACTGACCAGGTGAAAGCTACGATCCCTTATTGATGTCACTTGTTAAATCCACTTCAATCAGTGTAGATGAAGGGGAGGAGACAAGTTAAATAAGGATTTTTAAGCTTTGA
Organism: Salmo trutta; assembly: GCF_901001165.1. NCBI lineage: Eukaryota > Metazoa > Chordata > Actinopteri > Salmoniformes > Salmonidae > Salmo > Salmo trutta. The sequence goes on from NC_042959.1 coordinate 484,189, forward strand.
GACAATTGAGACATGGAATACTTTCTTAACATTGAGTTTCATCCCCTTTTGCCTTCAGAACAGCCTCAATTTTTGGGGTTATGAACTCTACAAGGTGTGGAAAGCGTTCCACTGGGATGCTGGCCAATGTTGATTCCAATGCTTCCCACAGTTGTGTCCAGTTGGCTGGATGTCCTTTGGGTGGTGGACCATTCTTGATACACACAGGAGACTGTTGAGTGAAAAACAGCGTTGCAGTTCTTGACCCAAACCTGTGTGCCTGGCACCTACTACCATACCCCATTCAAAGGGACTTTCATCTTGCCGATTCACCCTCTGAATGGCACACATACACAATCCATGTCTCAATTCTCAAAGGCTTCAAAATCCTTCTTTAACCTGTCTCCTCCCCTACACTGATTGAAGTGGATTTAACAAGTGACATCAATAAGGGATCATAGCTTTCCCCTGGATTCAACCGGTCAGTCTATTATAGAAAGAGCAGGTGTTCCTAATGTTTTGTACACTCAGTGTGTGTAATAGGTACATTAGAATATAAAGGCTCATAGTCTAGGTGGTGGTTTCTCTACTTACTGTCTGCAGGCCTCGTTTCTCCTGCCATTCCTCCATACTGCTGCTACTGCAGGGCTGCAGATCAGCCATACAGCAGAACCACGAGCAGGGCCAGGCTGGGGTGAGGTCTAGGCAGCAGGGCCGGGCCGGGGTGAGGTCTAGGCAGCAGGGCCAGACCGGGGTGAGGTCTAGGCAGCAGGGCCAGGCTGGGGTGAGGTCTAGGCAGCAGGGCCGGGCTGGGGTGAGGTCTAGGCAGCAGGGCCGGGCCGGGGTGAGGTCTAGGCAGCAGGGCCGGGCCGGGGTGAGGTCTAGGCAGCAGGGCCGGGCCGGGGTGAGGTCTAGGCAGCAGGGCCGGGCCGGGGTGAGGTCTAGGCAGCAGGGCCAGACCGGGGTGAGGTCTAGGCAGCAGGGCCAGGCCGGGGTGAGGTCTAGGCAGCAGGGCCGGGCCGGGGTGAGGTCTAGGCAGCAGGGCCGGGCCGGGGTGAGGTCTAGGCAGCAGGGCCGGGCCGGGGTGAGGTCTAGGCAGCAGGGCCGGGCCGGGGTGAGGTCTAGGCAGCAGGGCCGGGCCGGGGTGAGGTCTAGGCAGCAGGGCCGGGCCGGGGTGAGGTCTAGGCAGCAGGGCCGGGCCGGGGTGATGTCTAGGCAGCAGGGCCGGGCCGGGGTGAGGTCTAGGCAGCAGGGCCGGGGTGATGTCTAGGCAACAGGGCCGGGCCGAGGTGAGGTCTAGGCAGCAGGGCCGGGCCGGGGTTAGGTCTAGGCAGCAGGGCCGGGCCGCTGATTTACTGCCCCACGGAGGGTGTTGTCTGTAAAGGTATAAAGACAAGGTTGGTGATTTACTGCCCCCTGGAGGGTGCTGTCTGAACAGGTATAAATACAAGGTTGGTGATTTAATGCCCCCTGGAGGGTGATGTCTGAACAGGTATAATGACAAGGTTGGCAATTTACTGTCACCTGCAGTTAAGGAATGTTTGCTCACAAGTATAATTCATTGGCTGATCCCTCCCAACGACCTGGATGGAATTATGTGATCCTTCTTTAACCAATAGGAAGTCCCACACAGTTGACTACTTCAAAGTGGTGAAAGTCCTCAATGGCACTGCCCATGTTAAAACTGTCAGAGCTAACTAGTTGAGTGGGACCTGGATCAGAGCTGAGCTAGCTAGATGAGTGGGACCTGGATCAGAGCTAACTTAGCTAGTTGAGTGGGACCTGGATCAGAGCTAGCTGGATGAGTGGGACCTGGATCAGAGCTAGCTATATGAGTGGGACCTGGATCAGAGCTGAGCTAGCTAGATGAGTGGGACCTGGATCAGAGCTGAGCTAGCTAGATGAGTGGGACCTGGATTAGAGCTGAGCTAGCTAGATGAGTGGGACCTGGATCAGAGCTGAGCTAGCTAGATGAGTGGGACCTGGATCAGAGCTAGCTAGATGAGTGTGACCTGGTTCAGAGCTGAGCTAGCTAGATGAGTGGGACCTGGATCAGAGCTAGCTAGATGAGTGGGACCTGGATCAGAGCTAGCTAGATGAGTGTGACCTGGATCAGAGCTGAGCTAGCTAGATGAGTGGGACCTGGATCAGAGCTGAGCTAGCTAGATGAGTGGGACCTGGATCAGAGCTAGCTATTTGAGTGGGACCTGGATCAGAGCTAGCTAGATGAGCGTGACCTGGATCAGAGCTGAGCTAGCTAGATGAGCGTGACCTGGATCAGAGCTGAGCTAGCTAGATGAGTGGGACCTGGATCAGAGCTGAGCTAGCTAGATGAGTGGGACCTGGATCAGAGCTAGCTAGATGAGTGTGACCTGGATCAGAGCTGAGCTAGCTAGATGAGTGGGACCTGGATCAGAGCTGAGCTAGCTAGATGAGTGGGACCTGGATCAGAGCTGAGCTAGCTAGATGAGTGTGACCTGGATCAGAGCTGAGCTAGCTAGATGAGTGTGACCTGGATCAGAGCTGAGCTAGCTAGATGAGTGGGACCTGGATCAGAGCTGAGCTAGCTAGATGAGTGGGACCTGGATCAGAGCTGAGCTCGCTAGATGAGTGGGACCTGGATCAGAGCTGAGCTAGCTAGATGAGTGGGACCTGGATCAGAGCTGAGCTAGCTAGATGAGTGGGACCTGGATCAGAGCTGAGCTAGCTAGATGAGTGGGACCTGGATCAGAGCTGAGCTAGCTAGATGAGTGGGACCTGGATCAGAGCTAGCTAGATGAGTGGGACCTGGATCAGAGCTAGCTAGATGAGTGGGACCTGGATCAGAGCTAGCTAGATGAGTGTGACCTGGATCAGAGCCGAGCTAGCTAGATGAGTGGGACCTGGATCAGAGCTAGCTAGATGAGTGGGACCTGGATCAGAGCTAGCTAGATGAGTGGGACCTGGATCAGAGCTGAGCTAGCTAGATGAGTGGGACCTGGATCAGAGCTAGCTATTTTAGTGGGACCTGGATCAGAGCTGAGCTAGCTAGATGAGTGGGACCCTGATCAGAGCTAGCTAGATGAGTGGGACCTGGATCAGAGTTGAGCTAGCTAGATGAGTGGGACCTGGATCAGAGCTGAGCTAGCTAGATGAGTGGGACCTGGATCAGAGCTAACTTAGCTAGTTGAGTGGGACCTGGATCAGAGCTAGCTGGATGAGTGGGACCTGGATCAGAGCTAGCTTGATGAGTGGGACCTGGATCAGAGCTAGCTTGATGAGTGGGACCTGGATCAGAGCTGAGCTAGCTAGATGAGTGGGACCTGGATCAGAGCTAGCTAGATGAGCGTGACCTGGATCAGAGCTGAGCTAGCTAGATGAGTGGGACCTGGATCAGAGCTGAGCTAGCTAGATGAGTGGGACCTGGATCAGAGCTGAGCTAGCTAGATGAGTGGGACCTGGATCAGAGCTAACTAGTTGAGTGGGACCTGGATCAGAGCTAACTAGTTGAGTGGGACCTGGATCAGAGCTAACTAGTTGAGTGGGACCTGGATCAGAGCTAACTTAGCTAGATGAGTGGGACCTGGATCAGAGCTGAGCTAGCTTGATGAGTGGGACCTGGATCAGAGCTAACTTAGCTAGATGAGTGGGACCTGGATCAGAGCTGAGCTAGCTTGATGAGTGGGACCTGGATCAGAGCTAGCTAGATGAGTGGGACCTGGATCAGAGCTGAGCTAGCTAGATGAGTGGGACCTGGATCAGAGCTGAGCTAGCTAGATGAGTGGGACCTGGATCAGAGCTGAGCTAGATGAGTGGGACCTGGATCAGAGCTGAGCTAGCTAGATGAGTGGGACCTGGATCAGAGCTAACTTAGCTAGTTGAGTGGGACCTGGATCAGAGCTAGCTGGATGAGTGGGACCTGGATCAGAGCTAGCTAGATGAGTGGGACCTGGATCAGAGCTAGCTATATGAGTGGGACCTGGATCAGAGCTGAGCTAGCTAGATGAGTGGGACCTGGATCAGAGCTGAGTTAGCTAGATGAGTGGGACCTGGATCAGAGCTGAGCTAGCTAGATGAGTGGGACCTGGATCAGAGCTGAGCTAGCTAGATGAGTGGGACCTGGATCAGAGCTGAACTAGCTAGATGAGTGGGACCTGGATCAGAGCTAGCTAGATGAGTGGGACCTGGATCAGAGCTAGCTAGATGAGTGTGACCTGGATCAGAGCTGAGCTAGCTAGATGAGTGGGACCTGGATCAGAGCTAGCTAGATGAGTGGGACCTGGATCAGAGCTGAGCTAGCTAGATGAGTGGGACCTGGATCAGAGCTGAGCTAGCTAGATGAGTGGGACCTGGATCAGAGCTAGCTATTTGAGTGGGACCTGGATCAGAGCTGAGCTAGCTAGATGAGTGGGACCTGGATCAGAGCTAGCTAGATGAGTGTGACCTGGATCAGAGCTGAGCTAGCTAGATGAGTGGGACCTGGATCAGAGCTGAGCTAGATAGATGAGTGGGACCTGGATCAGAGCTGAGCTAGCTGGATGAGTGGGACCTGGATCAGAGCTAGCTAGATGAGTGGGACCTGGATCAGAGCTGAGCTAGCTAGATGAGTGGGACCTGGATCAGAGCTAACTTAGCTAGTTGAGTGGGACCTGGATCAGAGCTAGCTGGATGAGTGGGACCTGGATCAGAGCTAGCTATATGAGTGGGACCTGGATCAGAGCTGAGCTAGCTAGATGAGTGGGACCTGGATCAGAGCTGAGCTAGCTAGATGAGTGGGACCTGGATCAGAGCTGAGCTAGCTAGATGAGTGGGACCTGGATCAGAGCTGAGCTAGCTAGATGAGTGGGACCTGGATCAGAGCTGAGCTAGCTAGATGAGTGGGACCTGGATCAGAGCTGAGCTAGCTAGATGAGTGGGACCTGGATCAGAGCTGAGCTAGCTAGATGAGTGGGACCTGGATCAGAGCTGAGCTAGCTAGATGAGTGTGACCTGGATCAGAGCTGAGCTAGCTAGATGAGTGGGACCTGGATCAGAGCTGAGCTAGCTAGATGAGTGGGACCTGGATCAGAGCTGAGCTAGCTAGATGAGTGTGACCTGGATCAGAGCTGAGCTAGCTAGATGAGTGTGACCTGGATCAGAGCTGAGCTAGCTAGATGAGTGGGACCATGGATCAGAGCTGAGCTAGCTAGATGAGTGGGACCTGGATCAGAGCTGAGCTAGCTAGATGAGTGTGACCTGGATAAGAGCTGAGCTAGCTAGATGAGTGGGACCTGGATCAGAGCTGAGCTAGCTAGATGAGTGGGACCCTGATCAGAGCTAGCTAGATGAGTGGGACCTGGATCAGAGTTGAGCTAGCTAGATGAGTGGGACCTGGATCAGAGCTGAGCTAGCTAGATGAGTGGGACCTGGATCAGAGCTAACTTAGCTAGTTGAGTGGGACCTGGATAAGAGCTAGCTGGATGAGTGGGACCTGGATCAGAGCTAGCTTGATGAGTGGGTCCTGGATCAGAGCTGAGCTAGCTAGAGGAGTGGGACCTGGATCAGAGCTGAGCTAGATGAGCGTGACCTGGATCAGAGCTGAGCTAGCTAGATGAGTGGGACCTGGATCAGAGCTGAGCTAGCTAGATGAGTGGGACCTGGATCAGAGCTGAGCTAGCTAGATGAGTGGGACCTGGATCAGAGCTGAGCTAGCTAGATGAGTGTGACCTGGATAAGAGCTGAGCTAGCTAGATGAGTGGGACCTGGATCAGAGCTGAGCTAGCTAGATGAGTGGGACCTGGATCAGAGCTAACTAGTAGAGTGGGACCTGGATCAGAGCTAACTAGTTGAGTGGGACCTGGATCAGAGCTAACTAGTTGAGTGGGACCTGGATCAGAGCTAACTTAGCTAGATGAGTGGGACCTGGATCAGAGCTGAGCTAGCTTGATGAGTGGGACCTGGATCAGAGCTAACTTAGCTAGATGAGTGGGACCTGGATCAGAGCTGAGCTAGCTTGATGAGTGGGACCTGGATCAGAGCTAGCTAGATGAGTGGGACCTGGATCAGAGCTAGCTAGATGAGTGGGACCTGGATCAGAGCTAGCTAGATGAGTGGACCTGGATCAGAGCTGAGCTAGCTAGATGAGTGGGACCTGGATCAGAGCTGAGCTAGCTAGATGAGTGGGACCTGGATCAGAGCTAGCTATTTTAGTGGGACCTGGATCAGAGCTGAGCTAGCTAGATGAGTGGGACCTGGATCAGAGCTAACTTAGCTAGTTGAGTGGGACCTGGATCAGAGCTAGCTGGATGAGTGGGACCTGGATCAGAGCTAGCTTGATGAGTGGGACCTGGATCAGAGCTAGCTTGATGAGTGGGACCTGGATCAGAGCTAGCTTGATGAGTGGGACCTGGATCAGAGCTGAGCTAGCTAGATGAGTGGGACCTGGATCAGAGCTAGCTAGATGAGTGGGACCTGGATCAGGAGCTGCGCTAGCTAGATGAGTGGAACCGGATCAGAGCTAGCTAGATGAGTGGGACCTGGGCTCAGGAGCTAACTAGTTGGAGTGGGACATGGATCAGAGTAACTAGTTGAGGGGACCCTGGATCAGAGCTAACTAGTTGAGTGGGACCTGGATCAGAGCTAACTAGTTGAGTGGGACCTGGATCAGAGCTAACTTAGCTAGATGAGTGGGACCTGGATCAGAGCTGAGCTAGCTTGACGAGTGGGACCTGGATCAGAGCTGAGCTAGCTAGATGAGTGGAACCTGGATCAGAGCTAGCTATATGAGTGGGACCTGGATCAGAGCTGAGCTAGCTAGATGAGGGACCTGGATCAGAGCTGAGCTAGCTAGATGTGTGGGACCTGGATCAGAGCTGAGCTAGCTAGATGAGTGGGGACCTGGATCAGAGCCGAGGCTAGCTAGATGAGTGGGACCTGGATCAGAGCTGAGCTAGCTAGATGAGTGGGACCTGGATCAGAGCTGAGCTAGCTAGATGAGTGGGACCTGGATCAGAGCTGAGCTAGCTAGATGAGTGGGACCTGGATCAGAGCTGAACTAGCTAGATGAGTGGGACCTGGATCAGAGCTAGCTAGATGAGTGGGACCTGGATCAGAGCTAGCTAGATGAGTGGGACCTGGATCAGAGCTGAGCTAGCTAGATGAGTGGGACCTGGATCAGAGCTGAGCTAGCTGGATGAGTGGGACCTGGATCAGAGCTAGCTATTGAGTGGGACCTGGATCAGACCTGCTAGATGAGTGGGACCTGGATGCAGAGCTAGCTATTTTAGTGGGGACACTGGATCAGAGCTGAGCTAGCTAGATGAGGGGACCCTGATCAGAGCTAGCTAGCTGAGTGGGACCTGGATCAGAGCTGAGCTAGCTAGATGAGTGGGACCTGGATCAGAGCTAACTTAGCTAGTTGAGTGGGACCTGGATCAGAGCTAGCCTGATGAGTGGGCCCGGTCAGCTGGATGAGTGGGACCTGGATCAGAGCTAGCTTGATGAGTGGGACCTGGATCAGAGCTAGCTTGATGAGTGGGACCTGGATCAGAGCTGAGCTAGCTAGATGAGTGGGACCTGGATCAGAGCTAGCTAGATGAGCGTGACCTGGATCAGAGCTGAGCTAGCTAGATGAGTGGGACCTGGATCAGAGCTAACTAGTTGAGTGGGACCTGGATCAGAGCTAACTAGTTGAGTGGGACCTGGATCAGAGCTAACTAGTTGAGTGGGACCTGGATCAGAGCTAACTAGTTGAGTGGGACCTGGATCAGAGCTGAGCAAGCTAGATGAGTGGGACCTGGATCAGAGCTAGCTATATGAGTGGGACCTGGATCAGAGCTGAGCTAGCTAGATGAGTGGGACCTGGATCAGAGCTGAGCTAGCTAGATGAGTGGGACCTGGATCAGAGCTGAGCTAGCTAGATGAGTGGGACCTGGATCAGAGCTGAGCTAGCTAGATGAGTGGGACCTGGATCAGATCTGAGCTAGCTAGATGGTGGGACCTGGATCAGAGCTGAACTAGCTAGATGAGTGGGGACCTGGATCAGAGCTGCTAGTATGAGTGGGGACCTGGATCAGAGCTAGCTAGATGAGTGGGACCTGGATCAGAGCTAGCTATTTTAGTGGGACCTGGATCAGAGCTGAGCTAGCTAGCTGAGTGGGACCCTGATCAGAGCTAGCTAGATGAGTGGGACCCTGGATCAGAGTTGAGCCCTAGCTAGATGAGTGGGCACCTGGATCAGAGCTGAGCTAGCTAGATGAGTGGGACCTGGATCAGAGCTAACTTAGCTAGATTGAGTGGGACATGATCAGAGGCTAGCTGGATGAACGTGGGACCTGGATCAGAGCTAGCTTGATGAGTGTGGACCTGGATTCAGGAGCTAGCCTTGATGAGGGGACCCGTGGATCAGAGCTGAGCTAGCTAGATATGAGTGGGGACCTGGATCAGAGCTAGCTATGATGAGCGTGACCTGGATCAGAGCTGAGTCTAGCTAGATGAGTGGGACCTGGATCAGAGCTGAGCTAGCTAGATGAGTGGGACCGGATCAGAGCTGAGCTAGCTAGATGAGTGGACCTGGATCAGAGCTAACTAGTTGAGTGGGACCTGGATCAGCTAACTAGTTGAGTGGGACCTGGATCAGAGCTAACTAGTTGAGTGGACCTGGATCAGAGCTACTAGTTGATGGGACCTGGATCAGAGCTGAGCAAGCTAGATGAGTGGGACCTGGATCAGAGCGAGCTATATGAGTGGGACCTGGATCAGAGCTGAGCTAGCGTAGATGAGTGGGACCTGGATCAGAGCTGAGCTAGCTAGATGAGTGGGACCTGGATCAGAGCTGAGTAGCTAGATGAGTGGGACCGGATCAGGCTGAGCTAGCTAGATGAGTGGGACCTGGATCAGAGCTGAGCTAGCTAGAATGAGTGGGACCTGGATCAGAGCTGAGCTAGCTAGATGAGTGGGACCTGGATCAGAGCTGAGCTAGCTAGATGAGTGGGACCTGGATCAGAGCTAGCTAGAGAAGTGGGACCTGGATCAGAGCTAGCTAGATGAGTGGGACCTGGATCAGAGCTAGCTAGATGAGTGTGACCTGGATCAGAGCTGAGCTAGCTAGATGAGTGGGACCTGGAGCAGAGCTAGCTAGATGAGTGGGACCTGGATCAGAGCTAGCTAGATGAGTGGGACCTGGATCAGAGCTAACTAGTTGAGTGGGACCTGGATCAGAGCTAACTAGTTGAGTGGGACCTGGATCAGAGGGAGCTAGCTAGATGAGTGGGACCTGGATCAGAGCTAGCTATATGAGTGGGACCTGGATCAGAGCTGAGCTAGCTAGATTGAGTGGGACCTGGATCAGAGCTGAGCTAGCTAGAGAGTGGACCTGGATCAGAGCTGAGCTAGCTAGATGAGTGGGACCGGATCAGAGCTGAGCTAGCTAGATGAGTGGGACTGGATCAGAGCTGAGCTAGCTAGATGAGTGGGACCTGGATCAGAGCTGAGCTAGCTAGATGAGTGGGACCTGGATCAGAGGAGCTAGCTAGATGAGTGGGACCGGATCAGGCTACTGAGCTAGCTAGATGAGTGGGACCGGGATCAGAGCTGAACTAGCTAGATGAGTGGGACCTGGATCAGAGCTAGCTAGATGAGTGGGACCGGATCAGAGCTAGCTAGAGAGTGTGACCTGGATCAGAGCTGAGCTAGCTAGATGAGTGGGGACCTGGATCAGAGCTAACTAGCTAGTGAGTGGGACCTGGATCAGAGCTGAGCTAGCTGGATGAGTGGGACCTGGATCAGAGCTAGCTTGATGAGTGGGACCTGGATCAGAGCTAGCTTGATGAGTGGGACCTGGATCAGAGCTGAGCTAGCTAGATGAGTGGGACCTGGATCAGAGCTGAGCTAGTGAGTGGGACCTGGATCAGAGCTGAGCTAGCTAGATGAGTGGGCCTGGATCAGAGCTCTAAGTGAGGGGACCTGGATCAGAGCTTAACTAGTTGAGTGGGACCTGGCGGATCAGAGCTAACTAGTTGAGTGGGCCGACTGGATCAGAGCTAACTAGTGAGTGGGAC